>NC_133306.1:5549197-5602017 GCF_012295235.1 Primulina huaijiensis
ATCACATAGGATATCCATACCCGAAGGTAAGCGGTGAATCCCCGACTACAATGCATCGACTCCTATATGTTTCGCCAAAACACCCAACCTTGCCACCTGATGACCCCTTGAGAGTCGGTAAACAAGTCAAAGTGCAATGCTAGCACATAGAGTCTCAATGTTGTCCCGGGTCGTAAGGACTAATGGTGTACAACCATAAACTAGGACGTTTCCACTCGATAAGTGAGAACCACTTGGAAAGTCCTTTATGGAGGGTTGTTCAGTGCAATCTACCAGGAGCACCTATCTGCATGCTCGGACATCACAATGTCCCCTACCAATGAAACATGGTACTCACATCGCAGATACTAGTCTCGAACTCGAGCGGCCTATATCCTTCTTAGCTGCGGCTGAATCGACTAGGAACTGTTTAGAATATACAGTATTCCAAATATGAGTTTCATGATACTCATCATATGAGCATCTCATATTCTTTCTACTATTTGTATATTCAAGAGCTTTATCTATGCAACTAGCATGGGTATACAGATAAAGATGTGCCAAAATAATAATTTCAAATATTATTAAAATAAAGATTGCTTATACATAGAGTTTCATTGTGAACAATCGGCCAACACTTGGCTCGACGGACACCTACTCTAACAATATTGTCATTTTATATATTCGATATCTTAGGTATAAGATCACTAATATTGTTAATCTTCATTAACGTTCTAGTTTAATAATGTATACAACTCATCTAAGCGACAAATAACATCTTTAAATAAAATGATTGAATATCTAAAATAATAATAATAATGGAGGTTGGTCGTGTTGAAATAAATCGATGTCTTGTAGACCATATACAAGTAAATGTAAAAGATGGTAGAAGTCTGATCGACCAATTAATTTAGTGAATCCAATCTGTATGATGTTATTCTCGAATAATAAGAAGTATATTATAAGATGAGATTTCAACAAATTAATTGTTATCTCATTATTTTGGGATCAAAATGATATATGGCTATTTTGCTCTCGATGTATCTTTTGTTATTATGCAAAATAATGAGTATCTAGAATTACAATTTTTAGAGAGTACGGTTAATAAAAAAAATGAATGTAAAATGACATGTGACGATATGAGCTAACTTTAGCTCAAAGCTTCTAACCCAAAGTTGGTTATGGGAGATAATTTCACTTGTCATGAATGTGTTGGATTATGTATATATATGAGCTAACTTTAACCCAAAGCTTCTAACCCAAAGTTGGTTATGGGATTATGTATATATATGAGCTAACATGTTCTTATATGGATTAAAACATTCTTGGTACATGTGATACATTCGACTTAGTATTCTTGAAGAGTTTATTAAAATGGTCAATTATTTTGAAATATAAATTTGCAATGAAATAGTTAGATATACAAAATTTTGTTCTAAAATTATAAATTGAACATTTCCTATCAGAAATATATGTTCATTAGTCAATAAGTTCAGCAGATCACATTCGCACGTACATGAAAATCTACCAAGGTCTATCAAACTAAATGGAAAAACATTACCAATCATTCCTAGACTACTGAATACATCAACAGTCATTTAGTGCTACCTTGTTTAATGACAGCAAATCAAACATTCAGAAAATGTTCATTATGCTATTTATGGAACTTATTATGGCAGTATGTGTCAGACATTAATTGTCGTCTACTTTGTCTGAATTACAACGATTGGCACATGCCAGATGTATGGCTAAATTTATGGCATTGGTACGACTAATTTCTAGCTATTCAGATCTGAACGTTAAAGATCATCTATAAATATGTCAAGTCATAATTCAAAATAGAACACTTCTTTTGTGATTATATCTTGCTATTTTAAAGCACTACTGAATTACTCTTGAAAAGCACATACATTAAAGTTCAATCAGATCTACTCAGATATCAAATTGTGCTACTTTCTAGTAATCAAAATTTCAGTATTCATTTGAGTGAATAATTGTAACTAATTGAAATAGTCTTTATGTTATCAAGTTTGTATTGAAGTTTAAGGAAGTTGAATAGTTGATATTAAGAGTTTCAATAAACAGTGTGATAAGTCATATTAAAATGAGTGTTTACAAATACTATAAAACCAAAATCTTTTATTGTATACCTTCTAGAAGAAAGGAAGACATGGAAAAATTTTACCTTCAAACTTCCATAAATAGTTCTCTTGTTCTACTTACTTCACTACTGTTATATTTATATTTATTCACAAACTATCGGTAGACTAATTCTTCATTGTTTATCAATTGTCTTCTGAACTTTGACGATCACGATCATATTTATGTTGTTAACACAAGTAGAGGTTACCATATTGCTAGAAAAAAGGAAAATTGTGAGGAGTTTATCCACCCCTCTCTAAAGCACCTCCACCAATTCTAAATTTCATCTACATCAACTTTTGAAAAATCAATGTACAAGATTAGAATCCGAAAAGTTAATAATTTCGAGTGATGATTGCAACAAAAAGAGCAGTCAAAGTTGTACTTTTCACATGATTTTTCATGACAAGATTTTTAATGAGACAGTTATCAAGTAGTAAGAGATGTCGTACTCTTTTTCTTTCACGATGATTTTTTTCCACTTGGTTTTTCCTGATAAGGTTTTAATGAGACACATCAATCGTTAAGAGGACATTCGAAGAAATTATTCATTGTTTTACTCTTTTTCCTTAACTCAAGTTTTTTCCCAAATGGTTTTACATTTAAGGTTTGAACGTGTCAGCACTTAGTCATGATGAATTTCTTAAGTATCCATCTTGCCAAATTGAAATTTGAACGAATCGATTTCTATGCAAATAATCATTTAAACAAGAGTATTATAGATAGTTTTTTTTTTAATCATAGGTTATTATTGTTTTTAGTTATATTTGAAATATTTGTGATCAACATAAATATGACAAGATATATATGCAAAGATTTATATTATATTATTTTTTCTTATAAATAGGATGATCTAGTTCGATAAAAATTGCACATGAATTATTGACTTTTATGAATTTTCTTTATTTTTCTCTCTTTTATTGTATGATTTATAACACAATTAATAATAATAATAATAATAATAATAATAATAATAATTATTATTATTATTATTATTATTATTTTTAAATTATTATTATTTGTTTTTTAAACAACCGCAACCAGTTCGCCACTCCATTCTTAAAACAATGACATACGTGAAAACTATTATTTTGAAAAAAAAACCATTAAATGTCGTGAATATTTTTTTAAAAAATAAACGTATAATATTTAATCGATATAATATTATTATGTTCGATCCAATAATGAAAAAATTTCAAAGAACATGTCAGGTGATACAGTCACTCTTGTAGCATTCAATATTATATTCAAACTAAATAAATCGGTTGAATTGCTTATAAATGGGTTTTTAATTCTAGAATATGATTAGATATTTTCATATGAATGTAGATTATAATTTATGCAATTTTTTTCAAATAAATTAAACAGATTTAAATTAGAAAAAAAAAATCATTCGTCGGATTCCATAAATTTTTACCCTTCCGGGTACACAGAAACTTTATATTTTCCATTTGGGCAAAAATATATTAAAAAAGGGAGGGAAAAAAAAAAGACAAGACTTAGTTGTAGGGTCAAATCCCTCAAACCCACGTGAAATCTTACCCTAATGCTTCCAAATGAAAATCCAAAGCAGTGAATATACTGTTTTCCTACAATATCCTATGCTGGAAAAGCAGTCAGACCAGAGAACCTTGTACAGTTCAAAAGTACTTCGATATTGCAGAATCTTGCAATATTCCCCACATTTGATTTCCTTGTCCAGTTTCGTTCATCTTAGTAAAAAAATTTAAATTGAATAATCTTTAATGATTATTCTTGATATTAAAAATATTTATATAACTATGTATTTATTCTTAAATTTTGTATGTTTATGTGTTATTTAACATATTGATGTTCTTTACTGAATATGTCTCTTGTGAGACAGTCTCATTGATTTTGATTCGTGAGACGAATCAACTATGTCTATATTTACAATAAAAAGTAATATTTTTGGTATATAAATAATATTTTTTCATGAGTGATCTAAATAGATTATATGTCTCACAAAATTGACTTATAAAACAATCTCACAGAAATTTTATGTTATTTTATATAGTTAAAATTACAATAATAAATAAATAAAAATTCATGTTTAATTGCATACCAAATCCTTGTAATGTTTTTTAGAACTTTGGTATCAGTCGAGTTTAGTTCAACCTATCCTGCCTAGACCTAGTTCGGTACGGTATGCCGATCTTTTTCAATAATACCGTATACCGTACCGAAAAATGAATATCGATACCGTACCGAAATTTCGGTATAGCGTCGTGTCAGTATACCGCAATTTCGGTACGGTATCGATAAAATACCGTGTATACCGAAATTTTTTTTAAAAAATTTGTTATTCTCATCACAATCACAACAAAATAACTTTTAATCATTTGTCTTACCAATCAAAAATCAGAACCATACCTCATAATTTTATTGATATATTTCAATTTATTGCTTAATTTCGTTCGTCGATCGACTGGTTGAGAAAGAAAATTTCGACCAAGCTTTGGTCGACGACCAAAAAACAATGTCTACCCAAGCTTAGGTCGACCAAAACATGGGTTAAAAAAATTTGTTATTCACATCACAATCACAACAAAATAACTTTTAATCATCTGTCTTACCAATCAAAAATCAGAACCATACCTCAAAATTTTATTGATATATTTCAATTTATTGCTTAATTTCGTTCGTCGATCGACTGGTTGAGAAAGAAAATTTCGACCAAGGTGTCTACCCAAGCTTAGGTCGACCAAAACATGGGTCGACCAATGTTTTGGTCTACCCAAGCTCAAGCGTGGGTAGACCCAAGATTGGGTCGACCAATGCTTGGCCAAGCTTTATTTCAATTTATTGCTTAAGACCCATGCTTGGATCGACCAAAAAACAGCGTGGGTCGACCCAAGCTTGGTCGAACCACGTTGTTGACCCAACATTGGGTCGATCTTGGTAGCACCAAGCGTTGGTCGACCCATGCTTGGATCGACCAAAAAACAGCGTGGGTCGTCCCAAGCTTGGTCGAACCACGTTGTTGACCCAACATTGGGTCGATCATGTTTGTCTTTGTAATTGTTCTAATTCATTTATTTGTATTTTTAACAGTTCTATTTGTCAAAAAAACTAGGCAGGGATGCAATTTTTCTGTGATCTCTGTGTCGTGATCCTGGGTCGACCCGGTTGATCTATGTGTCGTGATTCTGGGTCGACCATGTTGATTGTGGGTCGACCGTGTTGATCCATGTCTTTGGTCGACCTTATTGATCTTTGGATCGACCATGTTGATCTTTGGGTCGACATGTTGATCTCCGTGTCATGATTTTTGGGTCGACCATGTTGATTGTGGGTCAACCATGTTAATCAGGGCTCGTAAATTTTAATAGGAGAAGATGTGTGTCGACCATTTTAATTGGGGAAGATGTGTGTCGATCGAGAAGAAAGAGAAGAGAATGAAGATGTGTGTCGATCATTTTAATATAAGTTCATAAAAAAAATTCAATATTTCGATATATACCGAAATATCGAAATTTTTAAAATTCTATACCGATATCGATACCGAAAAGTTCGTACCATACCGAAATAGTCGATATACCGTTAAATTCGATATGTGCATTATTGCGGTATGATAAATGCGATACAATGAACTATCGATATTTTTTCCTACCCCCTACTCCTGCCATGTAGATCACCTCCACCGTATTTACCGTATATTTGAAGTTTGGATGTAAATAGATTATGCTAAAGTGAGTAGCGTGTTAAATATAATTTTTTTAAAAAAAAAACATAATTTAAATGCAGTTAAAGATGCGTGAATCCACAGAAAAAGATGATCATTCATGAACAACAAGAAAGATAACAAGGGCGTCATCCTGGATAATAGGACACAACTCGATCCTAATAACTGGTACTAGGTCAAGAATATATTTGGTTGTCGGAAACTGAAAGCATTAACATATATATGCTGAAAAAACGCCGGCGGAAGGAAGAAAGCAGGCAAGGGAAGCGAAAAAATGGCTACATCCACAGAGATGGAGGTTCGTTCAAATCTATCAGCAACCCGGGCCTCACAATCCCAATATATTTTGGGGAACCATCTCCATTATCCGGAGGAGTCACGGCTCCAGCCGCCGGGCGTCCTCCATTCCCTTGAGAGGGCACATCTCGGAGCACACTTATAGGGTGGATGACGTCGTTCATCATGAGTCTGTCGGACGGGGACACCCATCGGTTGTCAGAGGTAAGACTGAGGTCTAACGAGAGTCCTGACGAGGTCGTGGGAAAGTTAGTCTTCGCTTTCGGTCCGCGAAGAGACCTAGCGGCACTGTCGTATGCCAGCGCCGCCTCCTCAGGAGTATCGAAAGTGCCCAACCAGACACGGGTTTTCTTCCTGGGATCACGTATCTCCGCCGCGTAACGGCCCCAAGGACGCTTTCTAACTCCCCTGTAGTGAGCTGCGCTCGTCGAAGCCATGAATGAGATTGAGAGTACAAATTCCAGAGAGAGAATGAGACGGGAAACTTAACGAGCAAAGGTTAAGGAGGGAATGTAAAGGTGGAGAGGTCCCAGAAAGTATCTCGTAAACGTCGGCTAGACGGCACAAACCACACACACATGACACAACTGCGGGATTGCTGTCTTTGCCTCGAGACTAGGTCTTTATGTGCCAACAGTACTCTCTGATTTTGACTAAATTTGACGTCCCAATAATGGTTTCTTTTTTAATCTCCATTTAATTTATACTGTAATAATTAAAGTTAAATGTACTTCAAACTAATTTGGATTAATTATTAACAAGAAAAATCAAAAGAGAAATCATTATGATTTGGTACAGCAAGGTTTCTTAAATGGCCGCATGTATATTATGCAAGAAGGCCTTGTTGGGCGGTCATAACAGAGAATTTATGAAGGCCGGTGGTAGGTCAAACTGCAATAGCCTCGCCCGCTTCCTTCAAACAATCAATCAATCAATCATTTTGTACTTACATTTAATATACATATATAATCGTATAAAAATTTTTGTGTATCATATATTTTGTCTATCAATGATATGACATTCTATTAGATATATAATTTTAATATAATTCAAAATATTATGAGTATCACCTCGTTAGTAAATTTAGAGATGGACAAAGTTGATGGACAGCGACATAATAGAACTATATATGTGTGTGTATGAGTGTGGGGTCAAAAGAGACAAGCCCAGCCGCCTCTCATGGAGAGAGAGATGTTGCTTTTCACATTTGACCACTACTGCCGCACCGGACTTTTTTTTTTTTGGTAAGCAGGTTTTACTACAAACTAACACCAAATCTTTCCATGTTTTAAGTTAGAAGTATTTTAGAGATAAAGTAGGATGGAATTGTGCTTTTGTTCTTCGATATTCTTTGCTTTTAGGCTGATTTAATTTCGTATAATCTCTTTACATGTGCTTGTATGAGAGGTGCATAACCAAAGACCCTTCGGTCTGATTGCATCCATTTCCTTGTGAACTAATGTTGAATTCTACTTTGTTATAATATAATGATTTGATTGATCAGTTCAACCTGCGTGATAGACGGATAATAAAACAATAAAACCCTCAAAATTGGGTTGAAATTCATCTATATCCAACAGTCCTGTATTCAAATATGTTCATATGGACAACGTCGATTCGACTCATTCCACCGGACAATACTCGCACTGTTACCATTGTAATGCTTTGGAACCAAGCTTATGCCTTTTCATAAACTACAGCTCATTTACCAGAAAATAATAAAACTAACATACAGTACTTCACCCACTGACGGTATGCCAAACACTAACTTAGCCCAATAATACCGGGTTATCGACAACCTTTCAGCCTTCTACGTGCAAAATCAGCGAGGTAGAATTGCAATGCCCGGGTCTCTCCATTCTTGTGTGAACAAAATTACAAAACCATGTGTGTTCAGCTCGATCAGGCTAGCAAGCTCGGTCCATTCTCGGTCGCTGTCCGGGCATGCTCATGGTTATGATGCCTAGCCATTTGGACATCTCGATTGAAATGTGTACGAGCTTTTGCATAAGGAGCATCTCTCGCTGAGTAAATACCAAAGAATATATCAGAAAAAGAAATGCGCACGATTCAAAATGATCATGCAATAAACATAACATTTCACAATCGGCCTTAATTCAAGAGACGAGCAAGCCACAATTGTAATTCTCCGTCCAACATCGACACAGAATTGTGGGATGCATGTGAATAATTTTACAAGAAAATACAGTGTATTTTTAGCAAATTTAGAAGATCATTTCCTAAAGCGGGTACAAATGTAAATAACTGCTAACGAAGCCTTTCAGTAGTCGTTTGCATGGGCTGTTGGAATTGCAGATGTCACCAGTAAAATGCAAAAACAAAATTAGTTGACGAGCTCACCTGCAATTCTCTGCGCTCGAAGAATATTTTGTCGTCTTTTCCACCAACAAACAAAGCAGGTGACTATGAGAACAAATGCCACACAAGAACTGAGCCCAATGCCGATTTTAGCACCAATAGAAAGTCGTCCGCATGCTGGTAAACCGGGGATTCCACAAAGACCAGCATTATCAGTAAAACTGCAAATATCCACACTAATTATTCCGGGATAACTCATTAGAGTATAACATTAATAGAAAGGAATGGAAGTGCTAATTGGAGAACTTTGAAAAAAAAAAAGCAGCTAAAACATTGTATATGCAAGTGTTCAAGTACTTGTGACATAACCCATGGCAATAATTACGAATGCATAAAATGATTGATGGATAGTGATAAAAAAATACTTGAAGCTAGCTCCATGCAAGAGCCTTCCTCCGAGTGCAGCTGGAACTTTTCCTTTTAAAGAGTTGCTATTGAGGTTTCTGTTATGGAAGGTACGATTTAGTCTATGCCAATGTTCTCGTGTAATAGGTATATAAGATGTTGAGTTTCTTACAGTCTCTGTAATGAGGTTAGCTGCCCAAGGCTCTCAGGAATGGATCCATTGAAAAAGTTGAACGAGAGATCCCTGTAACATGATAAATACTAAGCTCAATCAACCAAACAGTTGGATTTCACGTGTATTATATTATGGGCATTAGGATATTTTATTAACAGAATTACAGACTGAAAAGTACATTCCTTGACAATTTTTATTTTTCAGACATAAAATATTGACCAAACAGTTTGTTTTGCCACCATGAGGTAAAAATAGATATGTAAAATAGTTCGTGAAGAGAAAATTTTACTCACAGTATTTCCATGCTACTTATTGTTCCAAGTGAAGACGGAATGAATCCAGAAATGCTGTTCCCACTTAAGTTTCTGTAATTAAACAAGTTAGACAAATAAAGAATAAAGATTATCATAGCCCTCGAGCACACAACCAAATTGGCATATAACCCGAGCGAGAGGATGTGATTTAAGATTAAAGAAAGTCCAGAAATCATTCGATTTATTATTATTATAAAAGTGAGTTTTTATTGTTTATTTACTAAATTGCACTCATGCTTTATGTTTATATTTTGGTATCACTATGGTTATTTTGTCATTCGCATATTTAACTTTGATTTTTCTTCTTTCTTTGTTTTTGGTTGAGCGGTTTTAATTCCAGAATTACATCTCGAGGTTCAATCTTAACATCGACACTTCCTTTGGCAACATTCATTAATTCGAAACTTAATTTTAAAGTCATATTTCGATACGAACATTTTTGGGTTGCCGCTAATAACCAACGAACGACAAATGTTTTTCCTTATAAGGATCCTACTTCAATGGAAACTTGATGAGTCGATCCATTCACGTATGGCTTATACTGCTGTATCGTAACTTTGTAATTTGTCATTTGTCGGATATTTAACTTTGAATTTATTATTTCTGTGTTTTTTGGTTGGACGATTTAATTTCATAATTATATCTCAAGTCTATGGTTTAATCTTTTTATTATATCTGTTGCTTGGGAGACTTGGAAAATTTCCGATTTCGGTAATGTTAAAAAAGTAGATTTAAATAATGTATAGTTTCAATTTGCAGCATTAACTTAAATAATTTTTTTGTAGAAAGTGATCATTATTTCATTCTCATGTAAAGATGTTAAGCTTTTGGAGTCAAATGACTTAATATTCTTCAATATCAAAAAAAATCAAAATGGACGAAATCATATTTGTGTTAATCTAATGTGTGTTGCTTTGAATGATCTATGTATAATTAATATGTGTTCTTCAATTTTTATTCAAATAATTTTTATTTATTGGGTACATATATTTTTATATAAATAATTATATATTTAACTTTTTTAGCACAAAATTGAATCAGGAAGTTGCATTCATATGCGTTAGATTTTGTCATATTTCTCATAAACAATAAATTTATCCCTAATATATATTTCTTCTTGCTATTTTAGTTTGTGTATTTTGTTAAAATGTTCATAAATTCAATATATAATATTGCCCTTTAGATTCAATTCAATTGAAATATAATGTCGTTTAAATTAAAACATATTCAAGATAAATTATTTATCACAAAATTTTCAATTTCTGTAATTATCTGATTATAATGATTTATATTACTTCAATATTTTTAATTAACCCACTTAATTAGCAGTAAAAAAAATTTAAATCATATTTTATTTTCATTCGAATATGTGGATATTTTATCGACAAAAATTTGCTTGGTGTTTTCATGCAACTACAATGCATGTTCTTTTTCTTATTACTCTTATAACGTAGATATATTCGATAATGTTTTTAAATTTAATAATAATTTCATATTATGATTCAGGTAATTTGAATCAGTTTTTTGTCAATCAATACAGATTCCTCAAAGTGATATTGTATTGTTTATTCATTTTTTTCCCAAACAATTAAACTTTATATAACATGCGTTCAAATTGTTTTGCCGCTGACATTGGATATGTAAAATTGTTTAATTTATTTTCAATTATCACCGTATAAAGTTGATATTATTTAAAGAAACTATATATGACTCTTATGGTTTCTCTATATTTCAAATCAGAGTTTTTCTTTTTCATTCAAATAGATATGCATATATAATTATTATCCTTTATATTATTAAGAAATTATACATTGGAGTGGAATATTGAGTTGTCAATTGATATATTTTTTAATATCACTGATTTGATGAAAATGTTGAGAAAATATGATATATTTTAAAAAATAAAAATATAGTTATTTCTTGATTCTTAATTTTCTTTATTCATTCTTCTTTCTTCTCATTTTCTTTTGAAACATGATTATAAGTCAAAGTTCGTACACATGAATGATTGGACCATGACGTCGAAATGAATGTCATTTCTTAAAAATTGAAACTATACAAGTAAAAAATTTAATTTATATTTTAGATTTACTATATATTATAGATACGTATTTATGTTTCTCACCCTTTATTATTTGTATTGAGACATTATAAGATGGACTTCTATTCTCTAATTTTAAATAATTGATTCGTCTGTTCCTTTATGATGATTTATAATTCATTGAAATTTTTATTATTTTGAGACAATTATCCAACACCTTTGAAGGAAAAACTTAAATTACCATTATTTTATTGAGAGTGATGCATAACCTAAAATATAAGACAACATAGACCAATTGTTAGGATCAAACACTTATCACTAGGCCAAAAGCTATAACTGTTAGCCAAGACGCAACTTTAATTCTTTATACTTGTGGCAACGCAGAGTGCACTTACTTGGGTTCTAATGGGTTGGGCTGTTAGGCTTATGAATCTGGGAAGGCGCGTGTCTATCTGCTGGTATTATCTAATATCCCTTAGATATCAGTCTTACCATTTCCTTCCGTCGGCCCTGTTCTCAGCAGAGACAATATTACCCGTTAAGATCTGGCGTCACTATTTTATGACCTACCTAGCCAACCAGATCAAGCAGTCCAACGTTAGCAGCTTGACACACGAGAACTTTCCAGAATGTCACTCATCCCAGTACTAATTTCACTCATGCACGCTTAACCTAACACTGGTTCTGAGGTTGTAGTGATTGTCATTTGTCTTGTGAAAGAATAACAATCTGGAAATAACAGATATTTTGGTGGAATATATAAATACATTGGGACATGAAATAAACGACAGTTGTGTGAGCCTAATATTTGACTAAAATTTTTTGATGATTGCTAATTGTCTATATATGTCCAAATGAGATATCTGAAAACTTGTTTATGTATAAGTTTAGTTCATTTATAAGGAAAATATATGTCTAAACAAGAGAATCTTAGAGAACAAAACTAGAAACATCACAGGTTGTCAGGTTTCATTTCAAATTAGACAAATTAGTTACTAAGAACAATGATGTGTTATCATTGGTGGTGAAAGATGTGGAAAACCAAGTGAGACTTCAAAAAAACAAGATGAAATAAAATGGAGTAAGACCTGGAGTGTGAACGACTTAAATAAACAAAATAAAAAAGTCGCAAGAAAAAAACAAGACAAATATCAAAGAGATTAATCAACATCAAATCCAATGATGAAAAGGAAACATGAAAATCAAATATGATGATGTGATTGCTGAATTTAAATGAACAAAAAAGCACGAAAAATAAAAAATTAAAAAAATAAAAACATATTGAATTATTCAAAAATTAAACAAGGAAAAGATTGGATAGATAAATCATGGTTGTTTGAAATGATAGATAAACTGTGAAATAATATTTTTTATTGAATAATTTATGAAAAATTATATGTCTACGTTGATTTGCTTATCTGTCTACGTTGATTTGCAAATTTACGAGTAATATTCATAGTGTACTCAAGTTCGTTACGTGCTTTGCTACTAGTTAAATAAAATGAACAAATTTTAAGACGAGTACACTTGTTCAACTTTAGCTGCATAAAACGATTATATTCGCCTAGTCCCTATCAACTTACATGCTTTGAAGATGACGAAGCCGGGAAATGTCATTTGGTAAGATACCCCTTAAACCCTGGTTGTCCAGACCTCTGATCCCACAAACAGGGAGAAATGATAAAAAAAATATCAGCTGTAGAATAACAGTGAAATATATGTAAAAGATGAAAAATAGTTTGCAATAAAATAAAAAGTTGGGCGATATTAGTGCCATAATTTGTTGGAATTATCGTTCCTATAGGAAAAGTGGAAAACAACCGAACGTGATAAGCAGACATGACCGCTAGTAAAACTTTGCATCTCTACAAACATTTATATCATAATAAAAAAACACAAAAATAAGTCGAGTCATAGCGATATTATAAATCTAAGAGAAGAGAACAAAGTCAGAAGCACACAAAGCCAATCAAGTAAAAGTTAAAAATTAAGTGAACTCTTAAAAAGTTTGCAACAACAAAGCCAAAAGCATGCACTAATTTGTGTTCAACAGGAATAATCTGACAAACTCATCAACAATAGAGTAAAATGAGAACACAGCTAGCAATTTGGATAAATAGAAGTTAACAAAAGTTTTGAGAGAGTTTTTTTGAGTGCATTGTTGCTTCAATGAAAGACATTGCTAGAGAACAAGAACATACAGTCCGTCAATAACATGTTTACTGATATTTCTGTCGTACTGACAATCTACTCCACTCCATGGATGTTGCTCAGGAACGCAAGGATCACCATTCCACCCAAAACGAAGAGGAAGACCGAGGGCACTCTTCAATCTCTGCAAAGCCCTAACTACAAGCAGAAAGAGCAATAGATTAGTAGTTCTACAAAATGTGCAGCCAAGGGAATGAAAATGTAGCAAACATGACAAGCATAGCAAATTGCAATAACAATTAAAGAAAAAACCAAGAAAGATGCATATGATACAATTATCACAAGCTGGAATTTACACGAGAAAAGTGTTAATGAATCAACATGTGAGCTGCATCTCATAGAACTGACTAATCTTCTAGTGTGGGACCAATGCCAGTATTTGCATTCAAATAATAGTCTTCCCACTGCAGCACGGAAACAAATGTTTACAAACACTTAGGTTATAAATAAGGAAACAGATGTGAAACAAGTTCAGGTGGGATAAAAGTTTATTCTTTTTGGTTCTTAGAGAAATTCAGGCTTCAAAACCCATTCTCATTTAAGAAAGTGAAATAAAAAATAGTGTTAGAAATTGCCCGACAACACCAACTGCCACCTTCCCCAATTCCACTGGCTTGGACACAATGATTATATTCAAACCCTTAATCATAGCAATGCAAATAACATATACACATTGGTAGTAGGTAAAGTAACAATTTTAGACTTATATAGGTGCCAAGATCATGCAAGTTCAACGTGGTGCCAAAAATAAAGGGGAAACATTTTGCAAGAATATGCATGGAGGTTTTGCATACTTTCATCAGATAAAGTTTTTGATTCCGCCAATACAAGTTCAAAAAGCTCAATGGCACTGATTATGGCATGAGTCCCTTTCGTAGGATGCAAGGTTATTGTCAAAGTCCTGCCGCTAACAACAACTGTTGTATTGAGCACAAGAGCACTGTTAATATCACCCGCCATGCCAATAATGTCAACATCTGGAAAGGCAACATCACCATTAAGCAGAATATCAAATACTCTTTGGTTTGCTTTGGTGACAGAAGGATCGATTTCCGCAAAATGTAGCCAAATGGAGTAGTTTCTAGTTGGTTCAACCTCAATTGTATATGCTAAATCAGCTTGACTATCAGTACTCATAAGAGCTGTTTGATAAAGAGCCTCTGGATAAAAGTTTGGAGATTGAGAGGTCCCCTTAATTTTGTTATCCGTAGATATAACACTGTCAGAATTCTGGCCAAATGTGGGGAGGGAATTCCAAAACCGGTCGCCGCCCCAACTATCCGCTCTAAAGTCAGCACCAAATTTTGGTTTCTCAGCACCACAATTGAATCTTCTGTCAGTTCTGAAAATCGTCCCTTGGCCATACCCTTTGCCAAAATAGTATGCCCTATTACCGATCTGAAGAATTTCAATGGCAAGTATAGCTGGATCTCCATGGCCAGTGCTGTGGAAGCAAAGAGAGGCAGTGCCATCTTTAAGAAAAATGAGGGCTTCAACAAATACCCGCTCATTGTCTTGAGTGCTCCAACCGGACTGCAATGAATAAACTAGCGTTCCTTCAATGGAAACATCAAATAAAGGTTCATTGTCAAAGCTAGGTTCTGCGACCAATCCAAAGTAGATTCTCACTAAATAATGACCACGAGGAACCCTATTTATGTTGTAACAGTTTTCAGGACCCTCAGACAAAGGGAAATAGCGAATGGTGCTGAGCGATGGACTGATGAAACTTGGGCGGGTAGCATTGGCTGGAATTCCTCCCGTGTAAGCAAAATCTTTGTACCAGAGAGTATTTGTTGGATCACTATGAAAATCATCACGAGCTCCACAGCTTATTCGCATAGCATATGGTGCTGTAATAAATAAAAGAGCAGACATGGCAGACGGGTAAAAAGAGTCAGAAATATCAAAATTGATATCGGTGACCATAAGATGCTTAAGAGCCATAATCAACCAAGGATAACTAATTAAGAATATAAAACTTAATTCATGACCAATATTAGAAATAATACTGAATACTATGCTAATACAACAAAATCTCAATTGCCATATATGAGGCAAAGTGCTAGTGATAAAACCTTGTTGCAGCAGGTGATGGTAATTAGTAAATGATTGAACACTTAATAAATCATATCCCAAACAGCAGCAACAACAAGCTAATGCTGATTTAAAGAAAATACATACACAGAGTTAAATTCAACTACTCTCCACTTTTTTTATACGAAAAATGCTCAACACCAGGTGAGGTCTATAGATAAGACCAAGTCACCAACAAGACATGCTAATAGTCCTGGCATTCCCTGCTTACAGTTTTTTCAGTTTATCCTATCATTCATATATCAACTGAAACGCCAGTAATAATAAATAAATAAGATCAAGTTTTCATTTCATCCTAGTTGTCTATGACCCTCCAAAGTACAAATATATGCCAACACAATTAACTACACAATAAATTATACAGAAGGTCACCGATATAAAAGCTTGCAAAAACGTGAATCGAACAGTCACTCTACGCATAGCTACGAAATAATCTAACCAAATATAGATCAATAAACAGAACATTTAAATTCATTATCTCGCATTGGAATAGCACTCATCCCCGAAACAATCCCAATTGAAGCTTAGGAACCAATTACACAGCCCACAACAAATCCCATTAAATCAACCCATCTACATTAGGCCAAGAAACCATCTTTCGGATGAAAATCGAGCCGGAGCAAGAGAGAGAGAGCTAACCTCGAGCAATAGAAAGCTTACAAGCCAAGAAAAGCGCAAGTGAGAGTAAGAGAAATCTGACTCTAAGCATTGCGGGTTTTGAGCACACAGCTCCGACAATGAAATCCTTCAACTTTATCACTTCCCCTTCCTAATTTAGATTATAGAACGCAGAGCAAACTAAATGTGAAAATCGCACTCAAGATTAGATCTTTTTTCGCGCAATGCCTATTTTTCAAGGGATTGAGAATCCTCAAGTTTAGATTGCAAGAATTTAGGGGAAAAAAGGAGAGATTGTAGGACGTGCTATGCAGGTAGAGTGGAGACAGTTGATAATTTATTTATGAGCATAATATAATATTACTTTTTATATTCTTTGTGGGTCGGGTTTGGATTTGATTCGACCCGAGGAGTAAGTGCTCATGTGCGGGACATGATTGCTTTATTACGGTGGAACCTACATGGGCACCTCCACGTGGCACGAGGACTTCTGCAGTTCTTTAAATCGACAAACGCTCGGTCTTACAGAATTATTACAAAATCATGGTATTTTAACTATAAATAAATAAAACGAATAATTTACCTTATAAAAAATACAAAAAAAATATTGTATATCATACCGCGAGACGCTGTCCCCACACTTCATATTTTCTTAGTTAGGCCGTCCTTGATATAATCTCATCGAAATTTAATAAATATTAGTAAATGTAGTTTTCGTGTAACCAATTTTGAATTCAATAAAATATAAGAAACGGGTGGGCATTTCTATGGATACATAATCAAAATAACTCGTTTCGTGGTAAACAAACTATTAAAGTGGACTTTAATGTTGACCCTTTACTCCTAACTAAAAAACGTGATTACATGAATTGACGGCCACATGAATTAATGCGCAATCGACGGGCGCTGGCTTTCATTTTATACCACAATGTTGTATTTTATACAAGTCTTGTATGCACAAAAAATTATATCGGATATAACATGTTTTACGCCAATCATAATAATTGGTAGTTTGATAGTTATTGTCTTCCTATCTTTATTAAGAAATAAATATAAATATTACATTTAATATGTCTTTTGTGAAACAATATCACATATCTTTATACGTTAGACCGATCATTCTTATTCATATTTATAATAATAATTAATACTTTTGATATTCGTTAAAGTGATCCAAATAAGATATTCGTCTCACAANATATAAACAAATATATGCGACCACATTTACAGTTTTTCATAGTTGTATGGATCCAGATATTGTACCCATTGGACATGTGTTCCGATACAAAATAATGTATCTGGTGAAGAAAGACAACGAATGGGGCCACGCGGTCCAGTTTATGGAGAATGGGCTAGCAATTTGGGCCAATTTGATCATTTCCTGTTTAGATTAATGGGCCGAACCTAGGGTTTAAACTTTAACGCTTCAGAAACGACTCTGAAAATCATGCAATGCGACTTAACGAGAGGTGTTGACCTTGGGTTCGTTATTTATTTGTCCCAAGATCTATCAAATCTCAAGTTACATCAATAATATTTTTTTTATTTTAATATCATTAAATTACGTGAATTTATAATATTTTTATGAAATTTGACATATATATTAATAATCCAAATACTAACATTTCACAATATCATAAAAATAGTAATACTCCAAGGGTGTGTTTGGTTGATCTGATTAAATAAAAATAGATGAATAATCACATACTTATCTAATGTTTGCTTAAAACTTTAAGATATATTAATAATCATTTTGACATAGTTTAAGACCTAATTTTATGATTAATTATTTGATTATTAATCTAACAAATTAAGTTGGATAAGTTATCAACGAGCGTAACTAGTTCAGACGTGGGCTTTAAGATTACCCTGAGCCTGAAATCAAGAATAAGACCGTTAGAAGGGGGCCAGGAGGGTGTCCTGGCGTAGCCCCTCCGACGCTCAAGTCAGAGACTGAGGATATATAGGGGAAGCAGCTAAGGGTGCTGCTGAAAACAATATAGTGAATGAAATAACCGTACGCTCAAACCTGATATTTATAGGAGAATACCTGGGCTTCTCATGGGCCCTTCACCTGTGGGCCCTAAATATGGGCCGGATCTTGATGGGCTCATCCATGGGGTATCAACAGTCTCCTCCTCTCGAGTCGAACTGAATCATAGGTTCAAAGTTCGATTAATTGTGTTGTCCTTGGTTTATCGGCGATGAGGACGTACCATGTCAGAAAAATTAATTTCGTTTGTCGTTAACGAACGAAGTTACCACTGCGAAAATTACGGGGAACGATGTTACCACTGCGAAAATTACGGGGATCAAATCGTGATCTTGTACTGAAAAGAAAGATATCAAATCGCAATCCTGTTCTGAAAGGAAATATTTGGTTCGTGTTTCCCCTATAAATACAGGTCACCTCCTTATTTCATTCTCACTTCTCCCCTACTCAATTTCCTCTGCAATTCATTCACTAGCTCTCCCCAGCTTGCGCAAGCCACCACACCATACACTCACGCACGCCGCGTCCGAGCTGCTCTCGCTGCTCCCGAGCCCACGCTCGCCCTCGTGCGCCCCAGCTCGCCCAGCCGCAGCGCGCCCCCATGCACACGCTCGCCTTCGCGCGCCCAGGCTTGCCCCGCGGCAGCGCGCCCCTGTGCACTCGCTCGCCTTCGCCTTTTCACTCTTATCTATCTCCCCAGCTTGATGTCCAATATATGTTTGATCTTCTTGTCGCCTTTTCACTCTTATCTATCTTATTCAGGGCATGATGTACGCCGGGGAGCTGGTGGAGCTCGCCAATGATATCAGGTCCATCGTCTGCCAAGACTTACGCGAGGGCAAGGCTCTCCGCGAACAGCTCCAGGCTACTATTGATGAGATGAAAGTGACGCACGCTAAGGAGCTTTCGGAGTCCCAAGCTCGAGGCGACGAGGTTCTAAAGGAGAAACATGAATTTCTAAAAGAGAAACAGGAGTTTCAGCGACTGACAGAGGATCACGTAAAGGAGAACTAGAGGCTGAAGGAAGAGTTAAAGAATGCTCTAGCTGAAGCATCACAAATCCGTAGGGACCTCAAGGATGCCAAGGCGCAACACGCTTCCGAAGCCTCTTCATTAAAGGAAGAATTCCTCAAGTCAGAGGAGTTCAATGAGATCTGTGCCCCTAAAGCTTTTCACTACTTGGAGGTGGGTTTCGAGGGTGCAATCGACCTCTTCAAGGCCCAGGGCTATCCTTCGCCAGGCGCACCTACTGACTTCATCGACATTGAGGGTTTCATAGCGAGTCTCCCCCCCGATTCTTAGACCGAGCTCCTTTACTTATGTCATTTTTTATTTACGCAAACCTTGTATGCCTTCGGGCCATATTCTGTTATTTTCTGCACTGCTGTACTTTCCGTAGTATTATGCAACATTTGCGATGTTTACATTTGGTTATTTTCTTTTGCGCACTTTTGGCATGTACGAACTCGCTATATGCAACATTGAGTATTTTGCATTTGCATTCACTGCTTCTTCCGAATTTATCTTCGATGCTTTTAAATCACTAAGGTGAATAAAATCGGCAGAGTGCGAACTCCTCTCCTAGGCGATGCCTTAGTATGAAAATAAAAATTCAACGGCCTCACTCTCTAACTCCTCTGCTGGGCGAGGTCTTAACATGAAAATAAAAATTCAACACCCCCACCCTCTAACTCCTCTGCTAGGCGATGCCTTAGCAGGAAAATAAAAAAATTCAATACCTTCGCTCTCTCACTCTTCTGCTAGGCGATTCCTCAGCAGGAAAATAAAAATTCAACACCTCCACCCTCTAACTCCTTTGCTATGTGATACCTTAGCAGGAAAATAAAAATTCAACACCCCCCCCCTCTAACTCCTTTGCTAGGTGATACCTTAGAAGGAAAATAAAAATTCAACACCCTCACCCTCTAACTCCTCTGCTATATGATACTTTAGCATGAAAAGAGAAATTCAACACCCCCACCCTCTAACTCCTCTGCTAGGCGATACCTTAGCAGGAAAATAAAAATTCAACACCCTCACCCTCTAACTCCTCTGCTAGATGATACTTTAGCAGGAAAAGAGAAATTCAACACCCCAACCCTCTATCTCCTCTGCTAGGCGATGCCTTAGCAGGAAAATAAAAATTCAATACCTTCGCTCTCTAACTCCTCTGCTAAGTGATGCCTCAGCAAGAAAACAGAAATTCCACACCTCCACCCTCTAACTCCTCTGCTAGGTGATACCTTAGCAGGAAAAGAGAAATTCAACACCCCCACCCTCTAACTCATCTGCTAGGCGATGCCTTAGCAAGAAAATATAAATTCAACACCCCCACCCTCTACCTCCTCTGCTAAGTGATACCTTAGCAGGAAAATATAAATTCATCACCCCCACCCTCTAACTCCTCTGCTAGGAGAAACCTTAGCAGGAAAATAAAAATTCAACACTCCCACCCTCTAACTCCTCTGCTAAGTGATACCTCAGCAGGAAAATATAAATTCAACACCCCCACCCTCTACCTCCTCTGCTAGGAGATACCTTAGCAGGAAAATAAAAATTCAACACTCCCACCCGCTAACTCCTCTGCTAAGTGATACCTTATCATGAAATGAGAAATTCAACACCTCATCCTCTAACTCCTCTGCTAGGTGATACCTTAGCAGGAAAATAAAAATTAAACATCTCCACCTTCTAACTCCTCTGCTATGTGATACCTTAGCAAGAAATTGAAAATTCAACACCCACACCATCTAACTCCTCTGCTAGGTGATACCTTAGTAGGAAAATAAAAATTCAACACACTCACCCTCTAACTCCTGTACTAGGCAATGTCTTAGTAGGAAAATTTAATTTTTCTCCTGCACGCTGCTCCTCTACTAGGCGATGCCTTAGTAGGAAAATAAAATTTTTCGCCTGCACGCTACTCCTGTACTAGGTGATGCCTTAGTAGGAAAATAAAATTTTTATCCTTCACTCTGCTCCACTACTAGGCGATGCCTTAGTCGAAAAATAAAATTCTCCCGCACGCTGCTCCTCTACTAGGCGATGCCTTAGTAGGAAAATAAAATTTTTCTCCTTCACTCTGCTCCACTACTAGACGACGCCATAGTAGGAAAATTTAATTTCTCTCCTGTCCTATGCTCCTCTACCAGGCAATGTCTTAGTAGGAAATAAAATTTTTCTCCTGCACGCTGCTCCTCTACTAGGCGATGCCTTAGTAGGAAAATAAAAATTTTCTCTTTCACTCTGCTCCACTACTAGGCGATGCCTTAGTAGAAAAATAAAATTCTCCCGCACGCTGCTCCTCTACTAGGCGATGCCATAGTAGGAAAATAAAATTTTTCTCTTTCACTCTGCTCCACTACTAGGCGATGTCTTAGTAGGAAAATAAAATTTTTCTCCTTCACTCTACTCCACTACTAGGCGATGCTTTAGTAGAAAAATAAAATTCTCCCGCACGCTGCTCCTCTACTAGGCGATTCCTTAGTAAGAAAATAAAATTTTTCTTCTGCACGCTGCTCTTCTACTAAGCGATGCCTTAGTAGGAAAATAAAATTTTTCTCCTTCACTCTGCTCCACTACTAGGCGACGCTATAGTAGGAAGATTTAATTTCTCTCATGCCCTATGCTCCTCTACCAAGCAATGCCTTAGTAGGAAAATAAAATTTTTCTCACTTTCATAATACACCAACATTCAAGAACTGAAAAGAAGAACTTGATTTTATTAAATTCTAACTGATTACATGGGAAAATGCAAAGATGAAATACATCGACGATAAAATCCAGAATGATACTCCCTAAGGTGGTAAGCATTCCAGGGTCTTTTTAAAGCATTTCCTTGAGCATTCTCCAAGTAATGAGCTCCAGAATTAAATTTATCAATCACTCTGAAAAGTCCCTCCCACTCTGGGTCCAACTTTCCCCTCTGATCTTCTTGTACTTCAACAAGAGCAATTCACTCACTTCTTCTTTTCATAATCATGTTAACTTCCACACGTGCTCTTTTTCCTTCCTCCCTCACTACCTCTTCATAACACCGACGCGTGACTTTTTGGTCCCCGCACAAGACTCTAACTCTTTTTCCCACATGAAACTTAAGCTTCTGATGATATGTGGAGGCTACAACTATAAAATCCTTTAGGGCCGGCCGTCCCAGAATTCCATTGTAAGTTGATGGAGTGTCCACCAAGGTAAATGTTGTCATCTTCGTTACCTGTCGAGGCTCATGTCCCAAAGATAGGGGAAGGACAATCTGACCGAGCGACGGGATGGCATGTCCTGCAAATCCATATGAGGAGTAGAGATCGGCTCGAACTCAAATCCCTCCACCTTCATCTGGTCAAGAGTGCTCTTGAACAGGATATTAACAGAGCTTCCATTATCAATAAAGATTCGTGCCACATCATAATTGGCAACGATGGCCGTCACCACCCAGGCATCGTTATGAGGAACCACAATGCCTCGGAGGTCATCCGGTTTAAAAATGATGACAGAATCCTGGGGTGAGTCCGCACTCCTAGATATTTCAAAATTCTCCAACCTCCTCCCGGACGAGGATCCTTCTTGTCTACCCCGCGGCGGAGGTCGAGCACTGCTCTCAACCCTCTGTGACTTCTCCCCCCTCTCCCCTGACTCCCTCACCTCCATCACCTTATCTCGAATCCCATTCAGAGGAACATGTGATGAAAATTGTCCTCTACTTCTGGTTCTGTCATCCTCCCTCTCACCTGCACCTCTCTTCTTACCGCCTTTCTCGGCTCCCTCCACCCTACTCCCTTCGGGTCGGTTTTCTTCTGTACCGTTGGGCATCTTCCAAGTTTACATATTTTTCCGCCCGAGCTAACAAGTCATCATAGCTCGATGGAGGTTTCTTGACCAGCGATTTGAAGAATTCTCCCCCTCTCAACCCTTGGGTAAAGGCACTTATCATGATGTCAGGGGTAGCCGCTGGTATTTCCAGTGCTGCACTATTGAAACGCTGGACAAATTCTCGCAAAGTTTCAGCCTCTTGTTGTTTCATCACAAACAGACTCAAATAGTTTTTCTGGTGCCTCTTGCTGCTAGCATATCGGTGCAAGAAAGCTGTAGAGAAATCCTCGAAAGACTGTATGGAATTGGGCTGCAGGGTATTAAACCATTGTTGGGCTGACCTCACCAATGTGCCCAGAAACACCCTGCACCTGACCCATCTGAATATTGATGCAATAAAGCCGCATTCTCAAATCTCCCCAAGTGTTCCTCGGGGTCAGTATGTCCGTCATTCTCACCAACGTTAGATTGTCGGAAATTCGGAGGAAGCCTTTCCTCCAAGATGGCTAGTGAAAAAGGGCTTGCTCTCTTGGGTACCGGCGCTCTGCTTCCTACCTGCTCCCTCAACCTACGTATCTCCTTCCACATCTCCCCCATCTCACTAATCTCTTCAGTTGGAGGGGTTGCGTCTCCTCCGCCCTGCTCTGGTGGACTTCAACATTTTCCTCACGCTCCTGACCGACGGTCTGTTCCTCTACAAACACAGACTATTGATTCCTTTTCATGGCCTCATCCACTGTCCGGGTGATAAATTGGCCCAACTGCTCCAAGGTCAAGTTCCCCACGTTCTCATTGGGACGGGTTTGCTCGACCCTTGTCTCGTGAAGGGGCTGCTCGGTTCTTGTCTCTTGACGAGGTTGTTCCTGTATCGTCTCAAGACACGGTTGTTAATGTCTTGTCTCAACATGAGACTGTTCAGGTCCCCTCTGAGGACGCGATGATGCTGAGGTAGCTCTTCTACTTCCTTTCCTGCCTACCATCTCTACGTCTCAACTCAAGTTTTCCCACAGACGGCGCCAAGTGATACTCACGGGAAATTTCGGGTCCGATCCTAACGAGCGTCACTAGTTCAGACGTGGGCTTTAAGATTACCCTGAGCCTGAAATCAAGAATAAGACCGTTAGAAGAGGATCAGGAGGGTATCCTGGCGTAGCCCCTCCGACGCTCAAGTCAGAGACTGAGGATATATGGGGGAGCAGCTAAGGGTGCTGCTGAAAACAATATAGTGAATAAAATAACCGTACGCTCAAACCTGGTATTTATAGGAGAATACATGAGCTTCTCATGGGCCCTTCACCTGTGGGCCCTAAATATGGGCCGGATCTTGATGGACTCTTCCATGGGGTATCACAGTAAAGTAATTTGAGCTGGCGAAAATTTCGAATGCATTTTGGTCATATTATCCACCTCCATTATTTCTTCTGGAAGACTTGATGTATACTCTACGAGGCCTAGTTAACCGACAGCAAAGGAAATTGTTTCTGAAATTTAAAATGTCAAATCTGAAATGAACGAACAAAAGCAAAAAGCGATATCAATAGTTGTAAGAATTAACCAAGCAGACCCATTTAATTTCTTTATCGATAGGTTACAACACAATGTTATATACGTATTTGCAACACAAATCTTCTTGGGTATTGTCATACAATTAAAGAGTTGATAAATACGAAACAAGAGTTTATTGATTTGAACGATCATAACCCGGATGATGGATGATGGTTACCGGACCATTGATTTGGATTCAACGAATCGCGGCCGTTGGTGGAGTTTCCGTCAGTGGCAGCGCCGCTTCAAAAACTAGAGCTTGTCGCGGAAGAAGGGGAGGTGATACTTCTGTTTATAGAGGTTTGAGTTCAAGAACTCAGAGGCCTCTGTGACTCTGCAGAATCAGGCTTTGCTGTGATGGGAAAATTCAGTTTTGGGCTTGTATTTGTTGTGAAGCCGGATGCTTCAGAGACTGGAGATTCATTCCCTGGATAAGTGTCATATTTCCGCCAAAATGGCCGCTTCCGCTGCCGCCAAAACTGACCGGAGCCTTCACTTGATTCACTCCTTTGGGTAAAGGTTGCATGACAGCCAAAGAAGGCAGAACGGCGCCACCAGCGGGGTAGAATAAGATATTCCCTAATGGCGGAATATTAACTGTAGGCGAAAGTCCTCATTAATGATTGACCCGAAATAACGCCGGTGCTGATCAAATCTTGAGACGGACGTGGGGGTGATAGAGATTGAATTCATCTGGCCATCTCACTGTTCGATGGAGATGAAGATGAAGGTTTCCAACGTTAGCTTTTACAGAAACTGCCTCCGATTGGAACGTTTCTCAGGGTACCGCCGTGAGTCCAGTACCTCCTACGAGCCTTGCAAAAGTACCGCGGCTGAGAGAGGCTGTAGACTGTAGTTGTTGTAATAACAAAACTTGGTGTTGGAAGAATCACAGCGCGGACACTTCTGGGACGGTGGCGGTTGATGGTGGTACGGAACAAGAAAATGAAGTGTTTTTTTTCCTCATTTCGTTCTGACGTTCTTGAAAGAAAAAAGATCTAGTCTTTAGATTACATTTGTCCTATCTGGATTGTTGGTCCCACGTGCTGAATTTGAGATAATAAAACCCGAAAATAAAGAATAAATTGGACACCGAGATTTACGTGGAAAACCCCTAAAAATTATTAGGGTAAAAACCACGGGCAAGATGAAAAGAATTTCCACTATAATATTTTGCGGTGTACAACTCACTCACTGTGTTTCCAAAGAGAACACACTCTCTTAATACATGAGAACAAACACCTCACAAATATTATAGAATATTATAAGATGAGAGAAAACTAGAAAAAGGGATGATTTAAGAATGAAGAGGGGGATCTCTATTTATAGAGCCTCCTGTCAGTGTGAATACGCGTTAAAAACGTGTATCCACGAAATTTCCTGCAGCACGTTTGTTTTTCTTTCTCAAAGTATGCAATTCATTTGGCCCCACCTTATTTGAAAACTCTTGCCGACATTTCTCCCACTTGGAAATTTGATTGAGAATCAAACACATCTCCACACATCCTTTCAATCTTGCCATTACATGCTGCTTACGTTTCCGCTAGGCCACTTGAAGATCTACACCACTCAAACTTATCAGTGTTCACTGGCTTGGTCAGAAAATCAGCTATGTTATCCTTCGTATGGATCTTCTGCATATCCACGCTTCCTTCTTCTACTACTTCTCGCACAAAGTGAAATTGAACTCCAATGTGTTTTGTCCTGGAATGAAAGGCTGGATTCCTTGCGATGTGCAATGCACTCTGACTGTCACAAAACAAAGAAACATTCTCTTGTTTGTGCCCGATCTCCTCCAATAACCTTTTCATCCATATTGCCTCCTTGCAACCTTGAGTAGCTGCCATGTATTCTGTCTCTGTTGTAGATAGCGCTACAACTGTCTGCAGTTTTGAAACCCAGCTTACTGCTCCTCCTGCAAGTGTAAACACATAACCAGTAGTAGATTTTCTCTTATCAGGATCACCTGTATAATCTGAATCGACATAGCCCCTGAGTGTAAAATCTGATCCTCCCTACCATAATGCAGCATTCGAGGTACCCTTAATATATCTAAGGATCCTCTTGACAGTGTTCCAATGCTCTCGTCCAGGATTCGCCATATACCGACTAACTGCTCCCACTGCTTGAGCAATGTCTGGTCTTGTACAGATCATAGCGAACATCAAACTTCCCACTGCTGATGCAAATGGTACTCGAGACATCTCTATCCTCTCTGCTTCACTGCTAGGACACATCTCGGAGGATAACTTGAAGTTAACAGGAAGAGGGGTCGAAATTGGCTTACTATCTTGCATGTTGAAGCGTTGCAAGACTTTCTTCAAATAATTTTTCTGAGAAAGCCAAATCTTTCTGTTACTTCTGTCTCGGTGAACTTGCATCCCTAGAATCTTGTTTGCTGGTCCCAAGTCCTTCATATCAAATTCCCTAGCCAACTGTGCCTTCAATCCTTGGACATGATCTTTGTTGGGGCCTGCTACCAACATGTCGTCCACATACAACAGCAAAATGATATAATCATCACCAGACCTCTTGAAATACGTACAAGGGTCTGCACTCAGTCTGTTGTATCCGAGGCTCATGATATAGGAATCAAATCTCTTGTACCAACATCTCGGCGCCTGTTTGAGACCGTACAGAGATTTGTTCAACCTGCAAACCAAGTTCTCTTTGCCTTTTTCCGCAAAACCTTCTGGCTGGAGCATATAGATTTCTTCTTCAAGATCTCCATGAAGAAACGCCGTTTTCACATCTAGCTGTTCTAGATGTAGGTCAAACACCGCACACAATGCCAGCACCACTCTGACTGTTGTAAGCCGAACCACAGGAGAAAATATCTCATTGAAGTCAATGCCTTCTTTCTGAGCATACCCTTTTACCACCAATCTAGCACGATACCGCTCCACTTGGTTATTGCCATCACGCTTGATCTTATAGACCCATCTGTTTCCAATGGCTTTCCTTCCTCGTGGTAGTGTAACAAGATCCCAAGTTTTATTTCTGTCTAATGCCTCCAACTCTTCTTGCATTGCTATCATCCACAAAGATACATCCGAGCTTTGAGTAGCCTCGTGGAAACTCGATGGCTCACCATCCTCTGATAATAGACAATATGCAATATTGCTTTCAGTGACATAATCTGAAAGCCAACCTGGTGGTCTTCTGTCTCGAGTTGACTGCCTCACATTGGAAACTTCAGACTCAACATGTTCTTGTTCTTCGTGCTCTGGTACTGCTTCACAAGAAACTTGACCTTCGTCTGTCTTATTTTCCACCTGAAAAATAGTAGTTTCTGAATTCGGTGTGCCTTTGTCTCCCTTTACTTTATCTTCCTCGAAGATAACATCCCTGCTGATGACAAGCTTGTGAACAGTAGGATCCCACAAGCGAAACCCCTTTACTCCATCAGCATATCCTAAGAAGATACATTTTCTGGATTTTGAATCCAACTTCGATCTTTCTTGCTCATTGTACAGAACGTACACAGGACTTCCAAATGTATGCAAATGAGAATAATCTGTCGGCTTCCCGGTCCACATCTCCATCGGAGTCTTCAGATCAATCGCCACTGAAGGAGAACGATTGATAATATAACAAGCGGTTTTGACTGCTTCTGCCCAAAATGACTTTTCTAGACCTGCAGTCCTCAACATAGCTCTTGTTCTGTCCAACAAGGTTCTGTTCATCCGCTCCGCCACTCCATTCTGTTGAGGTGTGTAAGCCGTCGTAAACTGTCTTTTGATGCCCTCATGTTGACAATATGCATCAAATTCGTCACTGGTATATTCTCCTCCATTGTCAGTCCTCAGACACTTGATTTTCTTTTCTGAATCAAGTTCAACCCGCGCTTTGAAATCTTTGAAGATCTGGAAAGCATCTGATTTCTTCTTGATTGGATACACCCAACATCTCCTAGAGAAATCATCAATGAACGAGACAAAATATCTCGCTCCTCCTAGGGATACAACCGGTGCTTGCCAAACATCCGAATGAATCAGCTCCAATATGCTTTTGCTCCTGGCAGTAGAAGTGCCAAACTTTAATCTGTGTTGTTTACTGGTAACACAATGCTCACAAAAGGGTAGTGACACTTTTGTAAGTCCCGGCAGCAGCTTCCGTTCTGAGAGAATTTTCAACCCCCGTTCTGACATATGCCCGAGCTTTCTATGCCATAACACTGTTAATTCTTCTCCTGAACCATTTGATGCAACAGCTAGTTCTGCCTCTTTGTGTGTTTCTCCCAAAAGTACATACAGATTTGCAGCAACCTTTTCCGCCTTCATAACCACAAGCGCGCCTTTCACAATTTTCATGATCCCGTTCTCGATCCGAGTTTTGCACCCGATGTCATCCAATTGCCCCAAGGACAAAAGATTTTTCGTCAGTCCTTTCACATGTCGTACCTCCTGTATGGTGCGAATGGTGCCATCAAACATTTTAATTTTGATAGTACCGACCCCAGCGATTTCCAAGGCATGATCATTTCCCATGAATACAGATCCTCCTGAGACTGGTTCATAATGATCAAACCATTCTCTCCGAGACGTCATGTGCCACGTCGCTCCTGAATCCATAATCCATGTGTCACAAAATTTGTGCCTGCCTTCTGCAACAGTTGCTGCTTCGCTGAATAATATTTCACCACTGCCTGAAGTACTGGCCACATTTCCTTGAGAACTTTTTTCAATACTCGTACACTCTTTCTTGAAGTGCCCTTTACCGCCACATTTAAAGCAGTAAATATTTTTCTTCTTACTTCTCGACTTTGATCTACCTCGTCTTTGGCTCCCACTGGAGTCACGGTCCATAAATCTTCCTCTTATCATCGGTAAAGCCTCCGCCTGCTTCGATGTTACCAACCTATCTTCCTTATTCTTGCGCCGGCTTTCTTCTCCGAGAACCGCAGTTAAGACATCATCGAATCTTAGAAAGCCCATAAGAATATTGTTGGTTATGTTGATGATAAGTTGATCATATGAATCTGGTAGACTTTGAAGTAGAAGCTCCGCACGTTCATTTTCCCCTATTTTATGCCCCATGGAAGTGAGTTGGGCAAATAGAGTATTCAGTGTGTTGATATGGTCGGTCATCGATGAAGATTCCGCCATCCGAAGAGTATAAAGTCTTCTCTTTAGGAAAATCATATTGTGTAGGGACTTGACCTCGTACATCTTTGTCAGAGTATCCCAGATAACTTTGGCTGTTTTTATCTCAGAGATACTTGACAGTACTTCGTCTGCTATAGCCAAGTGCAGATTGGCAACAGCATTATCATTCATCTCATTCCACTTTCCATCATCCGTAATCTCCACCGGTCTATCTCCAATAGCCGCCAAGCAATTCTCCTTTCTTAAAACTGCTTGTATCTTTATTTTCCACAGCATAAAATTGCTTCCGTTGAACTTTGCTATCTCGTACCTGCCCGCCATTATGTCTAGAACAATTTTAGTAGACTGAACAAAATAATCCCGCCTTAAATAAAAAATCTCAAAAAATCTTTTCTGATGTGGAAGATCAGTCTAGGCTGCAACCACAGAGCATACTCAGAATTTTAAGAAATTTTGAACCAAGGCTCTGATACCACTTGTTGGTCCCACGTGTGGAATTTGAGATAATAAAACCCGAAAATAAAGAATAAATTGGACACCGAGATTTACGTGGAAAACCCCTAAAAATTATTAGGGTAAAAACCACGGGCAAGATGAAAAGAATTTCCACTATAATATTTTGCGGTGTACAACTCACTCACTGTGTTTCCAAAGAGAACACACTCTCTTAATACAGGAGAACAAACACCTCACAAATATTATAGAATATTATAAGATGAGAGGGATGATTTCAGAATGAAGGGGGATCTTTATTTATATAGCCTCCTGTCAGTGTGAATACGCGTTAAAAACACATATCCACGAAATTTTCTGCAGCACGTTTGTTTTTCTTTCTCAAAGTATGCAATTTATTTGGCCCCATCTTATTTGAAAACTCTTGCCGACATGGATAAGGGAGAAAAGCAGAGCTTTGGTTTCTGATATTCATAATCTCAACAAAAAATTTGGGATTGGATTTCAAGAATATTATTAGCTAGAGATGAATATAATCTTCAAGGCCATGTTAAACTCGCGCATTTAAAGCTTCTACACTCAAATTCATTTGAACCCGATCCTCGTACAGTCGTACTGACTATTATATATACGCCGGCCCGTCTGTATATATACACAGATGAACAAACATGCAAGAAGGGGGAAGCCAAGAGTATTTGAATCGTGTTCAAGATCGGAGACAGACGCCCCAGCAGATACCGGATTTTCAAGGGGCCGAGAACCGCTAAGGTTGAAGTAAAAGAAAGATCACACAATTAATCAATTAAGTGTGCGTGCAGATATCCTCGAATATTTGGACATGGAGAGTCAAATTTAGTGATCAACGGAACCTTTCCTGTGTACCAAACCGCAAACTTGTGTGTGGCATTAACAGGGAAAAAAAAATGTGTGGATCGACGAAATTAAGTAGAATAAATCAGAATAAAATCCTTACTGCATAAGACAGGGAAATAGATGATCATATCACACAGTTCAGGGGAAAGTAGGACAAAATAATATATGGAGCACTAGAACATGCACAAATTGGGAGGCTGAGTTTCCAGGTACAGCTGCCGGCCGGTAGGCGTCGCATCCAGCTTGGAGGTAGCGGGATGGAGGCTGTGCCAATCAGATATGTTGCCTTTCAGTTTTGACAATAAATCATTTTCGTATTTTTCCTTGAATATGATGTTAAATGTTAATTTCATTTTATTTCAAAATATCAGACGATTTTATTTCTACCTTTTGTTTCGGTTGACGGGTCATGTCCGAGGATCTCTGTCTTAAAACAAATAACAAAAAAACTCATTGAGATCGTCTTTCAACTCGATTTGATTCATGAAAAAATATTATTTTTTATATCAAAAATATTAATTTTTATTATAAATATAGATCGAGTCAACCTGAATATAGTTATACGAGACCATTCATAAACTACTTACTCAAAACAAAATTGTGGATGGACAACATCATCTCTTGTTCATGGGTTTATTTTATTTTTTTCTTTATTAGAGCATGAAGTGGAGATTTTGTTGTAACATAGGATTAAATTCACGTTTTTTTTAATTTTATTATTGGAAGAGATTTATACCACTAAGATCGATTTATTCATATCGAAGTCTAAGAATAGACATGTGGGCATATATGTTTTTAATAAATTTATCTAGCTAGAGCCGTATCTAATTTAAATCAGTAATTCCGAAAATTTTGAAGTTGATTTTTCAAATTTGAAAGTTTAAACATTGGGATTTAAATCGACGTGACATAAAAATTGTGATTAGTCTGACGTCATGTGAACAATTGGATTAAAATGGCATGTATAATACAATGTTTTGTTGGCCAATAAGCTGGAAAACAGCTTCAAATAATACCCCATCATAACAAGTGTGTGAAGTGTAAAATTTGCCTAAAATGTTAATAAAAAAATAATTCAAATTAAATTTCAAGTTCGACTAACTATTTTTATCGTGTTACTGACAAATCAGCTATTAATTAAAGACAAAAAATATTAATATAACCGTAATTCCCATTACCTGGCCGCTTTTTCAAATTTAGAGGATTATCCGATTAATTTATTGAAGAAATATCGGGTTTCCACGTGGGTTTGTTGACTTTTTGATTTCCACCACTTTCTGAATAATCTGGAATGCTACCTGTCATCGAAATTCTAAATGTTTATGCATCGGATCTGCTTTTCTAAGTTTTAAATTACCCTAATATCCTCGCTGTCGGAAAAAAATGCATAGCAGGCATTCATTGATCATAATTTTTTTAAAAAAAATTAATTGATATATCATATTATTGTATGATATCTCAATATCAATGTAATAATTTTATATTCAAAGTTCGATAATTTTTTAATCATGTTTAAAATTAAAATATTATATTTTTAATATTTTGTGTCTGTTTTTAAAAATATATAAGCTGATTTTTCTTTTTGAATCTACATTTTTTTGTGTGTGTGTGAATCCAGCAGAAAATAAAAAATGCAAACGGCAAAATAATTTTTATTCTTAAACCCAAGAATTAGTATTAGCGAAATAAAAGAATTTATTCCAACGCCATCTAGAGACCAACGTATCATCCAAAGCTTAATGGCGCCTCGTCGAATCGACCACATCTTCATCTAACCTTCTCCTTAGTCTCGCTCGCCGGCTTCTTCACATGTTCTTCGACGTAGTCATCCACGTCAACTCCACTCGATTTCCCCGCAATTGTCTCCTTGATCTTCTGAGTTTGATCTTTGGCCACTCCCCAAGCTCCCTGCGCAGTTTGCTTCGCCTTCTCTCCTAAACTCTGCGCTGTATCCACAATCGACTCCGCCGCACCTTTAGACTTCTCGCCCGCGGTCCCGGCAGTATCCTTTGTCGTCTCCTTCGCTTCGTACGCGTAATCTTTGGTTTTCTCGGCTGCACTGCCGGCGGCGTCCATAGTCTTTTCACGCATCTCATGGGCCTTGTCACCAATGGAGCCTAGCTCTTCCTTGCCCTTTTCTTTCATGTCCTCGGTTTTCTCTTTCGCTTTCTCTTTCATGTCGTCCGCAGTTCCCGCCGCTCTGTCTTTAGATTCCATAGTCTTGTTCATCATAATCTCAGCGTTCTCCTTCACGTTTTCCTTCATTTCGCCTGTTTTTTCTTTTGTTTTGTCCACTGTTTCGTTCGTGGCATCCCTAGCGGCTTTGTGAGAATCAGCCCCATTTCCTCGTTCTTGCACAGCCTCGTCAGCATTGTACGGACTGTACTCTCTCCTGCCGCCATCGTTGGTAGCATGTCGTGCCTGAAATAACCAATTATTAATAAGTTTAATCAGGAAAAAAATATCATTTGAAATCAAGTAATTTATTGCATTAAGTTTACCCGTGAATTAGAAGTGAAGCAAACTGTAGAGGCTTTAGGACGAAGAGGGAACGAAGGATTGTTGTGTGACAGAGACTTTGAAAGGTTCAGGAGCGTATTCTTGGCTGTAAACATGGCTGCCATAGCGTTTCGTGTTTTGATATATCGATTAATCAAAGATGAAATGAAATCGGGTTCAGTAAATCAGAGAACATTGTTCACCATTTTATTTTGGTGACATTAATTAAATTAAAAGGAAGGAGAGAAAGGTGGCGGTGCGGAAATCGTACACCTGTTGTAGCAGCACGCCACCTGTAATTTGATGCTTGGGAAAGTAAGCTTCCGATTATGAAAATGGGATGCTCTCTCGAAAATATATTTAATATTTTTTATTTTTTTTATTGGATTTCGTTATTAAATATTAATTTTTAAATACATGATTGAGTAATATGCTAATATCATATTTGTTAAGAGATGATATCTATTCTCGTGGGAGGATTAAATGAAGTTAGAATGAAATCTCTTTGATATAATTTTGGAAGGAGAATATTATTCATTATAATGAGAATAACTATTCCTAAGTTCATGGGAAAATAGACATTTCTGTCATATTGATTAGGTTTACTCCTTTCTATTCTTCCAATTTTTAAATTTTCTTTTACTTAAAATATCCTGTTATTTTTTAAATTTTAAAGGTCTAATTGAAGACTGATAATTGTTTTTAAAATTATTTAAATAATATATTATTTTTAATTTTATTTTTTTTCTAATAAATATGTTATTTAGTAANTTTTATCCAATCCTATATATATTCCTCTAACCAACAAAAATTATATAGGGTATGATTCATGCCCTATATAATTTATCATTCCCTATATAATTTTTGTTGGTTAGAGGAATATCCAATTAATTTGATATCCCGGGATCCGATCCGATCTAGGTCGGGCGACTCAAGTCACTTAGAGCCAAGCCCATGGATAAGTTAGGGTCCGACCCATTTTTCCGGCAAGTATTATAGCTTCAAGGACCGAGCCCGTCATACCTGTCGGCAATTGGTGTGCAATTAATGCATGTCGACAATTGTACGCGTTGCGTTTGATTGAAAATAAGAATACGCGTTTTTACACTGATAGGAAGCTCTATAAATAGAGCTCCCCCTTTCATTCTGAAATCATCCATTCTTCGAGTTTTCTCTCATCTTATAGCATTCTATAATATTTGTGAGGTGTTTGTTCTCCTGTATTAAGAGAGTGTGTGATCTCTTTGGAAACACAGTGAGTGAGTTGTACACCACAGAATATTATAGTGGAAATTTTTTTCATCTTGCCCGTGGTTTTTACCCAATAATTTTTAGGGGTTTTCTACGTAAATCTCGGTGTACAGTTTATTCTTTATTTTCGGGTTTTATTATCTCAAATTACCGCAAGTGGGACCTATAAGTGGTATCAGAGCCTTGGTTTAAAATTTCTTAAAATTCTGAGTATGCTCTATAGTTGCAGCCTAGACTGATCTTCCACATCAGAAAAGATTTTTTGAGATTTTTTATTTAAGGCGGGATAATTTTGTCCAGGCTACTAAAATAGTTGTAGACATAATGGCGGGCAGGTACGAGATAGCAAAGTTCAATGGAAGCAATTTTATGCTGTGGAAAATAAAGATACAAGCAGTTTTAAGAAAGGAGAATTGCTTGGCGGATATTGGAGAAAGACCGGTGGAGATTTCGGATGATGGAAAGTGGAATGAGATGAATGACAACGTTGTTGCCAATCTACACTTGGCTATAGCAGACGAAGTTTTGTCAAGTATCTCTGAGATAAAAACAGCCAAAGTTATCTGGGATTCTCTGACAAAGATGTACAAGTTCAAGTCCCTACACAATATGATTTTCCTAAAGAGAAGGCTTTATACTCTTCGGATGGCTGAATCTTCATCGATGACCGACCATATCAACACACTGAATACTCTATTTGTCCAACTCACTTCCATGGGGCATAAAATAGGGGAAAATGAACGTGCGGAGCTTCTACTTCAAAGTCTACCAGATTCATATGATCAACTTATCATCAACATTACCAACAATATTCTGATGGGCTTTCTAAGATTCGACGATGTCTTAACTGCGGTTCTTGGAGAAGAAAGCAGGCGCAAGAATAAGGAAGATAGGTTGGTAACATCGAAGCAGGCAGAGGCTTTACCGATGATAAGAGGAAGATTCATGGACCGTGACTCCAGTGGGAGCCAAAGACGAGGTAGATCAAAGTCAAGAAGTAAGAAGAAAAATATTTACTGCTTCAAATGTGGCGGTAAAGGGCACTTCAAGAAAGAGTGTACGAGTATCGATAAAAGTTCTTAAGGAAATGTGGCCAGTACTTCAGGCAGTGGTGAGATATTATTCAGCGAAGCAGCAACTGTTGCAGAAAGCAGGCACAAATTTTGTGACACATGGATTATGGATTCAGGAGCGACGTGGCACATGTTGTCTCGGAGAGAATGGTTTGATCATTATAAACCAGTCTCAGGAGGATCTGTATTCATGGGAAATGATCATGCCTTGAAAATCGCTGGGGTCGGTACTATCAAAATTAAAATGTTTGATGGCATCATTCGCACCATACAGGAGGGACGATATGTGAAAGGACTGACAAAAAATCTTTTGTCCTTGGGGCAATTGGTTGACATCGGGTGCAAAGCTTGTATCGAGAATGAGATCATGAAAATTGTGAAAGACGCGCTTGTGGTTATGAAGGCGGAAAAGGTTGCTGCAAATCTGTGTGTACTTTTGGGAGAAACACACAAAGAGGCAGAACTAGCTGTTGCATCAAATGGTCAGGAGAAGAATTAACAGTGTTATGGCATAGAAAGGTCGGGTTGAACTTTATTCTGAAATGAAAATCAAGTGTCTGAGGAATGACAATGGAGGAGAATATACCAGTGATGAATTTGATGCATATTGTCAACATGAGGGCATCAAAAGACAGTTCACGACGGCTTACACACCTCAACAGAATGGAGTGGCGGAACGGATGAACAGGACCTTGTTGGGCAGAACAAGAGCTATGTTGAGGATTGCGGGTCTAGACAAGTCATTTTGGGCGGAGGCAGTCAAAACCGCTTGTTATATTATCAATCGTTCTTCTTCAGTGGCGATTGATCTGAAGACTCCGATGGAGATGTGGACTGGGAAGCCGACAGATTATTCTCATTTGCATACATTTGGAAGTCATGTGTATATCTTCTTGGGTTATGCTGATGGAATAAAGGGATTTCGCTTGTGGGATTCTACTGTTCACAAGCTTGTCATTAGCAGGGATTTTATCTTCGAGGAAGATAAAGTAAAGAGAGACAAAGGCACACCGAATTCAGAAATTACTATATTTCAGATGGAAAATAAGACGAATGAAGGTCGAATTTCTTGTGAAGCAGTACCAGAGCACGAAGAACAAGAACAAGTTGAGTATGAGGTTCCAATGTGAGGCAGTCAACTCGAGACAGAAGACCACCAGGTTGGCTTTCAGATTATGTCACTGAAAGCAATATTGCATATTGTCTATTATCAGAGGATGGTGAGTCATCGAGTTTCCACGAGGCTACTCAAAGCTCGGATGTATCCTTGTGGATGATAGCAATGCAAGAAGAGTTCGAGGCATTAGACATGAATAAAACTTGGGATCTTGTTGCACTACCACGAGGAAGGAAAGCCATTGGGAACAGATGGGTCTATGATATCAAGCGTGATGGCAATAACCAAGTGGAGCGGTATCATGCTAGATTGGGGGCAAAAGGATATGCTCAGAAAGAAGGCATTGACTTCAATGAGATATTTTCTCCTGTGGTTCGGCTTACAACAGTCAGAGTAGTGTTGGCATTGTGTGCGGTGTTTGACCTACATCTAGAACAGCTAGATGTGAGAATGGCGTTTCTTCATGGAGATCTTGAAAAAGAAATCTATATGCTCCAGCCAGATGGTTTTGCGGAAAAAAGCAAAGAGAACTTGGTTTGCAGGTTGAACAAATCTCTGTACGGTATCAAACAGGCGCCGAGGTGTTGGTACAAGAGATTTGATTCATATATCATGAGCCTTGAATACAACACACTGAGTGCAGAATTTTGTACGTATTTCAAGAGGTCTGGTGATTATTATATCATTTTGCTGTTGTATGTGGACGACATGTTGGTAGCAGGCCCTAACAAAGATCAGGTCCAAGGATTGAAGGCATAGTTGGCTAGAGAATTTGATATGAAGGACATGGGACCAGCAAACAAGATTCTAGGGATGCAAGTTCATCGAGACAGAAGTAACAGAAAGATTTGGCTTTCCCAGAAAAATTATTTGAAGAAAGTCTTGCAACGCTTCAACATGCAAGATAGCCAGCCAATATCGACCCCTCTTCCTGTTAACTTCAAGTTATCCTCAGATATATGTCCTAGCAGTGAAACAGAGAGGATGGAGATGTCTCGAGTACCATATGCATCAGCAGTGGGAAGTTTGATGTTTGCTATAATCTGTACAAGACCGGACATTGCTCAAGCAGTGGGAGCAGTTAGTCGGTATATGCCGAATCCTGGACGAGAGCATTGGAGCACTGTTAAGAGGATCCTTAGATACATTAAGGGTACCTCGATTGCTGCATTATGTTATGGAGGATCGGATTTTACACTCAGGAGCTATGTCGATTCAGATTATGCAGGTGATCCTGGTAAGAGGAAATCTACTACTGGTTATGTGTTTACACTTGCAGGGGGAGCAGTAAGTTGGGTTTCAAAACTGCAGACAGTTGTGGTGTTATCTACAACAGAGACAGAATACATGACAGCTACTCAAGCTTGCAAGGAGACAATATGGATTAAAAGGTTATTGGAAGAGATCGGGCACAAGCAAGAGAAAATATCTTTGTTTTGTGACAGTCAAAGTGCCTTGCACATTGCAAGGAATCCAGCCTTTCATTCCAGGACTAAACACATCGGAGTTCGATTTCATTTTGTGCGGGAAGTAGTAGAGGAAGGAAGCGTGGATATGCAGAAGATCCATACAAATGATAACATAGCTGATTTTCTGATCAAGCCAATGAACATTGAAAAGTTTGAGTGGTGTAGATCCTCAAGTGGCCTAGTAGAGACGTAAGCAGCGAGCAATGGCAAGATTGAAAGGATGTGTGGAGATATGTTTGATTTCAATCAAATCTCCAAGTGGGAGAAATGTCGGCAATTGGTGTGCAATTAATGCATGTCGACAATTGTACGCGTTGTTTAACGCGTATTCACACTGATATGGAGCTCTATAAATAGAGCTCCACCTTTCATTCTGAAATCATCACTTCTTCGAGTTTTCTCTCATCTTATAGCATTCTATAATATTTGTGAGGTGTTTGTTCTTCTGTATCAAGAGAGTGTGATCTCTTTGGAAACACAGTGAGTGAGTTGTACACCACAAAATATTATAGTGGAAATTTTTTTCATCTTGCCCGTGGTTTTTACCCTAATAATTTTTAGGGGTTTTCCACGTAAATCTCGGTATCCAGTTTATTCTTTATTTTCGAATTTTATTATCTCAAATTACCGCAAGTGGGACCTACAATACCCGCTCCTTCATAGGACACCATGCTAAGACCGGCGTAATGGCTAGAGAAGCACTCCATGCTCGGAATAAGGCACATAAAGTTGTAATAAGTGTTCGGTGTCTAATTCCCTTCGGCCCTACCCGAGTTGATTAGAGGTAGATCTAAATATACTCGAAAATAAGCCTCCAAGATTTATAAAATCACGAAAATACACGTTCTAAGATCCTATCATCAGGAAAGAATCTAAAATCTCGAGATATATCAGAATTTACTGAAATCTCATACGGATCATCACAAATCTGGTTACGAATCACATATTTGAAGTAACCTTCCCAACTAGAGTTCTTATATCACAAGATAAACAGTCATTCGTGTAATGTTCGGCCAATCCTACAAATGATTTAAATGGTTAAACCTTATTTATGTCACGTAATAATATGTTTGTAATAATATGTTTATGCTAATTGTGATAAATGAATTGTTCATAAAGTTATAACCAAGACAGTTGACATGATAAGGATGAGTAATGAGTTGTTTATGTTGTGTTGAAATGTCATTAGATTTTACGGAGCACTCGACCTTATAACTAATCGTATGTCCCTGTACATGACGAAATATTAGCGTCATAATTTATTATTTATGGAACTAGGAAACTTTAAAGATTGAGAGTTTGAACAATTCATGGGGTATAATGATTCATTTAGAAAGTTTGGATTAATATATGCATCAAAATTTATTTGAACTTAGGATGAAGCAACAAGTCAGATTTAAAAATTAAATGTTCAATGTTAAAACAATGTACAAGGTCAATTTGTGGAGGAAAATATCACAAGAGCTGAAAAAGGGATAATTTCTTATAGCTTGGACATCAGCCCATGTGCCCCAACACGAAAATAATCTCGCTCAAGCACGAAAATAATCCTCATCTCTATAAATATCCACTCCACAACTTGACTCATTCACATATTGCTATCACTCAGCACTAATTTTCTTGCATTCTTAAGTTTCATATGCATAGTGACCCAAGTTCTATTTTGAATTATAATATTAGTTAATCATGATTAAGATTTCATTACTTGAGCAAATAAAAAAATTTATTCAACTTCAAGTTCGGAATCACCGAAGAGCATGTTAGAACCTGATACTCACGGAAAATTTAGGGTCCAATTCCAACAAGTGTCACTAGTCCAGACGCAGGTTTTGAAATTGTCCTGAGCCTGAAATCACGAATAAGACCGTTAGAAGGGGGCCAGGAGGGTGTCTTGGCGCAGCTCCTCCGACGCTCAAGTCAGATACTGAGAATATATGGGGGGAGCAGCTAAGGGTGCTGCTAAAAATAATATCGTGAATGAATTAATAATACGCTCAAACCTGGTATTTATAGGAGAATACATGGGCTTGTCGTGGTCCCTTCACCTGTGGGCCCTAGATATGGACCGGGAGTTTGGGCCGGATCTTGATGGGCTTATCCCTGGGGTATCAGAACCGTTGACTAAATCGAAACATTCGAACGGAGATAATAATTTCCGAACCAATGAACAGAACTTCCGAAGTTTCATGTCAAATCAGCTTAGACACATAGGAGTTCAGAGCTTCTGAAGGAGAGATCGGAGCGTCCAAACATCGAGGTGTCAAACTTAAGATGACACACAGAGTTTGGACGTTCCGAACTCTATCTATAAATAGGGCACTCGGGATTCATAATTTTGAAAACTTGTGCATGCTTTTATACGAGTTGCGCATAGCTCACAGAGTAAGTGGTGACTCGAGGATCAAGCTATGAGGCTATCAATCCTAGAGTGTTTACGATGGACGAAAATATGATTCGAGGCCCTTTGTTATACTTGAGGGATAATGCTTAACATCATGATGAGAGAATAATACAGTTGTTGGGTTATAATATTTACAATCAGCGAGTAGACATTGATGTTACTCCATAGCATTGGAGAGGTACGTAAATATTGACCGATATATCCAGGTGAGTTCGTATACTTATGTGTTGCATTTTACTTGTCATATTATTTATGATGATTTAATGTTTCGTAGACTTATGTTATTACCCTGGTTATCTTTAATTAAGTTAATTATTGCATGCTAGAAAATGTTTAATGTAGATGTGTCGGGTAAAGGTGCTACAATCCAAGCACTAACTTAAGAATCCGATGGGCCATGTCGGAAACATCTCCTATGTCCTAACTATTGTGTGTTTGTACATACCCATCCCGAAGCCCTAACCGACACGCATCGCGAAGTTAAGAAAATTTGGCTAATTGAACCGAACTCGAGATAATTTTTTGTTACATATTAATTGATTGCATTTAAGATTTATCTTCACTCTAGTCCGATGAGTTTATTCTATATATGGAATAACATTCTTTCTATTTTTAATAAAATATGTTTAATTAATCATATGACGAGACCAGTATATTTTCTTAAAAATTCCAATGATCAATTGAATATCTTATATTAAAAAATAAGACAAATGCTATAATCAAACGCTTGAATATTCTTAGACGGTAGACATGAAAGGTATCACACCAACTTCAACAACTCTACCAACTTTAAAAATCAATTATCCAGGTGAACGGTTTTATGAAAAGCAATACCTATGGGTCAAGGCCCATTTTTATCTAAATGTAATCTTTACTGAAAAATGGGCTGCAACAAACGGGCTTTTGTCTTTGAAATTGAACCGTTTTTTAAGGCCCAGATTTTATAATAACCAATTTTATTTTTTTTTTCATTTAGTTTGTGTTTCTTATTTCAATTTAATTTTTGAAAAAATGGTTTTGCGGTATTTTTGATGAATTTATTTATTTAACATTTTATTTCGACGATTTAGTGTAATATAAACTATTATTACTATTATCAAGCAAGAGGGGCATAAAAACTTTTTTTTTATTTTTTAATTTTTACGTGATTTTATATTATTATCTTTTTTTTTTAATTATTTATCACTATTAAAATCCTTTTAAAATACAAGTGGAAGTTAACTTCCATGCATTTATCCCACAAAATAAAAGTTCTACCAAATAAAAATCACCTAAAACTGTCCATATTTGCTTTAAAAATTCATTGTGGCACCAAGTTATTGCATGCATATAATATTTATTTTACATCTTCAATGTAACTAATCTTTTTATTACTTTTTTTTACAAGCAAAGTGCAATACAGATGCTGCTTTGTTCACTTCGAGCAACAGGTTTGGACTTAGTGGTGTGCTGCGTGATGAAAATGGGGAGTTTATAACATGTCGAATGCAACACAACGTCGGAAATCCTGATGTCAAGGAATGTGAAGCTCTTGCGCTACTTCAAGCTATTACCTGGATCAAGGAAATGGAGCTTGCAAATGTGATTTTCGAGCTTGACGCGAAAAATGTTGTCGATGCCATAAAAAACACAACAGATGATGATACGGAATTTGGATCTATTGTGCGCCAATGCAAATCTCTTTTAAATCAAGGAACACTGCTCTCGGTTCAGTTTGTTTATAGACAAGCAAATGCAGCAGCTCATGCTTGGGCCCAAGCGGCTCATTTATATAATAGTCCTTCTACTTATTTTGAGATTCCACATTGTTTGATTGAACATTTGGATGATGGTTGTAGCTCTTTACATGCTTAATGAAATTTCCCTAAAAAAATAAAAAAATAAACTATCATTATACTATATTCAAATTCAATAAACTAAATTTAAAAATTTTAAACACATCTTAGACACTAATAAAAATATTTCATTAGAAAACAAACCAAAAAAATACTTTAATTCAAATTGCTACACTTTGCTTTCCCGACTCAAAATTCAACCATTTCGTTCAATAAATTTTATTTATCATCAATGAAATACTTTCTTAATTTCATCATCACGAGCTCCACTTCTCTTCCTCATTAATTAGGTTTCCTTTCCACTTTATTTCTTCGAGTCAAAAAGAAATTTGAGTGGTTGTTCGGAAAAAAGCATGCAAATAAATAAAGACCAAACACTTTTTTAAGACAATTGAACCCAATTAAATTTTGAACGAAATGTGACCATTTAAGCACCAATATTCAAGAAAGGTTTATTAAATATTTGCACTTGATGTCTAAAATTTAAGTTATTTCTTTGGCGATAATTACTTTTGGTCTTAGATTGGATTTATAGGCAAAAACTTGTGTGAGACGGTCTCATGTGTCGTATTTTGTGAGACAGATCTCTTATTTAGGTCATCCATGAAAAAATATTACTTTTTAAGCTAAGAGTATTACTTTCTATTGTGAATATCGGTAGGGTTGATCCGTCTCATAGATAAAGATTCGTGAGACCATCTCACAAAAAACTTACTCGAATTTATAATGGCAATTTCAAAAAGTGCGATGACCACTAACCAAAAATTCGTAGGACAAGTAAATTTAGGTTGTAATTTTTGTAATCATTGCTCCCACTCCATTGAAATGCAAGTAGCCGTTGTGTAATAACAATGCCAACAAAGTATCCTAAGAGACATTTCAACAGTTTACTTCATTTAATGTCAGTCACTAACTTATCAAAACTAAATAGTAAAATTCATCGTAAATAAAATGAAACATTATATAAATATGTAAATAATAAATTTAAAATTTTATTTTTTTAAAATTATAAAAAATATATTTTAGATCCAAATACAAATTAAGATCAAGTCAAGATTCTTGATCCTTTCTTCCACTGACAGCCAACCCCATTGGCTAATCCCTCTTTTCCACTCTGTTTCCTCATGTCGATCAAATTATTATAATATTATTAAGAATAATAATTCATAATACTATCTTAAAACAAAATTATATATTTTTATAGAAACTTAATCTACAAATTAGAACCAAAGGAATTTGAGAAAAACAAGGACGACGTAGAAGCAAAGATGACTTTTTTTTTCCTCCAAATTTCATGTTACAAAAACATTGGTGAAATGCCACAGGAGTTGACTCACTCATCCATCCAAAATCATAAATTAAAAATTGAAAAAAGAAAATGAAACTCACTCAAGAATTAACTCCGTTAGGATGTGAGGTTACAGGAAACAATGGAAGAAGTCGGGGCTCCGAGTCCCTCGGGGTATTCACCGGCGAAGGGTGCATATAAAATCCCTTTTCCTTAATTGCTTTATCCTCTGCTTCCATATTCAAGCTACTATCACAACTGTTGGTACCAGTTCCCCTGTTAAACGGGTCGGGTATCAGAGGGGTGATCGGGCTGAGGACCAGCGACGGGAAATCGAGAATACTGGGTGATAGGATTTCAGGAGTTCCGTTCCGAGGCGAAACCGAGTATCCTGATAAGAATCCGGGTCTACCATTGACCAGACCCGGGCCCAACGGGCTGATCTTCAGGTTCTTGAGGCTGTTTCTGCGCTCGAAGAGCTTATCTTTCCTTGTCCCTGTCTTGATTGGTGGGATCGAGCTTCTCACGGTGTCCGGTCTGGAAGCCATTCGGGTCGTCTCGGCTGACCCAGTCAGCATTTGAACCACTTGTTTGAAGGAGGAGGTGTCGGCTTGGACGAAGGTGGTCGGGTACGGATTGTTGGGTTCGGATCTGGTGTGGAAGCCATTGCTGGTTGGACTGTTGGATCCATGAGAATGAATTAGAGATGGGTTTTGGGTTTCTTGGATTTTCATCGAAATTTCCATCGTTGGGTCTGCCTGGAGCAAAAAGGTGGGGTTTGCTTTTGAAGAAGATGAAGTGAGTATTTTTAGGGAGTTCACGAAAATCTCTTTGGTTTAGAGAGAAAGTGTCGAAGCGATATATGGCGCGTGATATACAAGTTACCATGACAAGATGGTTTGAAAATCGGAAGGTGTGATGACCACGTGCGTTGACGCAGACTGGGGCTTGAGAAAATTCCAACTGGTGCCAGAGAATTGGCTGTGATTGGAATTTCAGACCAGGAGATGGTGGGGTCCAGAGAGGAAGAAGAAATTGTCAAAACAAATTTGATTATTTGGCATTGACTTGGAAAATTGCCAATTTAATTACGTTTAACTCATGCTAATAATATAAAAACATTAATCGAGTATATATAATAAAATATAAGTCAAGTTTCCATGCTCGAATCGAGTTTTTTACATCGCTCATTTACATATACGATTGCTAATATTTATTAAAATTTAAGATGAAGATTATGACTTTGGTCATTTAAGCAAATAAACTTTCTATTTTTGAAAAATGAGGCAAAAAAGCAAAAAAAAAAAAANAAAAAAAAAAAAAAAAAAAAAAAAAAAAAAAAAAAAAAAGAAGATACAATTCCGTAGATAAATGGGGTTTCAAATTACAGTTTAAAAATGGTTGAATCAACCCTTGTCCACTTCTACTAGTACAAACAAAACATGTAAATGGGATAACATATCTTTAAAATAGAGTAGCCAAATATGTGTCGTTGGTCGTGTTATTTTTCCAAGGCCGAAAGTGATCGGAGGAGTCTGGACAAATGGGACCACATTATATATATATATTCTAGAGTTTGAAAATAAAATTGAAAAAATTGAAATTTTTAAAGCTAGATTATTTGGTAAATAAGTGATTCTATTTAATAACATATAAAAAAATACATAAAAACTCATGTGATAACGTCTCACGTGTCCATTTTTTGAGATATATATCTAACCTGACTCGATTCATGGAAAAAATTACATTTTATGTTAGAAGTTTTTCTTTTCAGTTTAAATATTGATCGGATTGAACCGTCGCATAATAATAGAATTGTGAGACCATCTCAAAAGAAACTTATTCAAAAAAAAAAATACTCCTAATTGGATAACGCACATCTCTTAATAAATTTTGGGGTTAGGAGTATCCAAATATATTTTCATTTATTTATTAAAATACCATAATTAGTTTTAAAGAAACAAAATCGCCGTGGGAAGTAGCTTTGAGATTTTGATTACATTAAGCAGATCATAACACAAAATCCGAGGTTAAGAAACATATCAACTGATTTTGTAAATAATTATTTTTTTTAGAAATCATAAATATTCTTTTATAATATTTATTTAAAATGAACTTTAATTCAACAGGGAGAAGCCAATTATAGAATTGAGTCCAGAATGAACCTCGGATACACTCTGGTCTGACCATCAAGTTAATAAGCATACATTAAGTTAATTGATTCATCACTGATTAAACATTAGCCTATATGTTATACTAGAAAAAGCCGATGTGACATGTTATGTACNTAAAAAAAAAAAAAAAAAAAAAAAATCCATGGGGCCTGAAATTGAGACCTAAATCTTGTATTTGCATCTTAGGTCTTTAAAAACATATCAATATTATTACAAAAACTAATATGAGACGGTCTCACGAGACAATTTCAATTTCGTGTGATAAATATCTTATTTGGATCACCCATTAAAAAAATTGTTTTTCATGTCAAAAATATTATTTTTTTATTGTAAACATAAGTAGAGTTGACTCTTCTTACGAAAAAAGATCAGTAGAACTATTCCGGTCATTGGGTCGAAAACCCGCTTAAAGTTGGAAAAATATTATGGAGTAATTAAACTCTCAAGCCGAATTAATTCCTACAAAAGGGGCCTTCCCAAGTTAATGGCCTGGATCAACAATCCTCAAAATTCGGCCATACAAAAATGTCCATTGAAGTTCATAATGACCTCCTTAAATAGCAGGAAATGTCCTCAACAATATCTGATGCGTCTAATTGGCAGACAACATTGGATCGTAGGTAGAACTAAAATTGCAGTTGGCGTAATTTCAATAGGAGGCGAACAACTCGATCCATCGTGAGTAGGTAAACATGGTTATGACTTATGAGATGCTAACATAAAAGTAGTACTTTTACATTGGACTCATGGATTTTGCATTAAGATACTACGTACTCAATCGACGAATAGGACACTCGTGGTTGGGATGGTCAGACAAGGCGATGGAGCTGGGTTTAAGCAAGGGTGATGGATCGGACTAACCGATATGGGTCTGATCATGTTTAGTGAAGATAACTCAGAATGGAATTCTTCTATAAATATATAAACATCTTCTATTTTCACATTTTTTTGTGAGCAAATTAAGTTTGATTCAGAAGTAGTTCAAACAAGACGAAACTCCAAGACTTCTCGACAGATAGATCTTAATGGGTGATACCATAAATTCTTGGCAAGCACATAAATCATACGCATGCAATTGCTCCCGAAACGAGTCGTTTACAAATGACTCATGTGCGATATCATAAATTCTTAAAATTAATCCGTATTTAATTTGCTCCCGGAATGAATGCGTGATTATTGATTGATAATTCATTCAATGATCNACATATTTTATCCATCTGGGCAAAAGTATTTTTATTTTTACTTATTTTTTTGGTTTGAGCTGTTGTAAATAAATTGTATATATTAAATAGAATACAGATAACATAAAGTGGAGTGCAAATAACATTAATCGGATAGAAAATCAACTGCGGACTAGTTTGATTGATCCTTTGACTAATCAAGAAGGAAGAGCAAGTGATCAAATGATCAAATTCGATACAACACGTTAGGAGGACCCAAGAGCTTAAGCCGAATGGTCAGCGGCGCGCTATGAATTTATTCCCAAAGACTTGATTGCATTCTGAAAACTAATATTACATGAAATATCCGAAATGATTTTTCAATATTCCTACATTCGCGGTTCGCCAATCGTGTTATAAGATGCATGGTGTGGTGCATTGTTAAGGATCAACATGAGCCACAAGCTTCCTTAGCCTCTCAGCTATCCTTGTTGTTCCATATTCCGGCGTAGATCCTTCAATCTGTGAACAAATTAAATTAGAAGAGACCAAACAAGTACATTAATATTAACCGAAACTGATCCAAGAAACACAATCAATGTGGAAATGGTAAGTGGTGGACAGATAGGTGCTCGCAACTATGTGTGGATTAAATAGAGGATCTCGATCGTTTAGTCCATCTAAATGACTTACCGGCCCTGTTCTTACGATAGAGAGTAGAGCAACCAAGAATTCATATTGGGATATGAAATTAGAAACTTAAAAACTCAAGATTAAGGAACAAAAGGGTTATTCTATTTTTATGTAAAAACATAAAAGATTTAAAGATCGGGACCACTCCCACTCTCTAACTTCGCCATTGGATTTAGATAATAGGAGTATCATTCTCGACCCTTGATTTTCCTAGAATGATAATTTTTTTCCTCTCTAGATAAAAAGTATATATATGTGTGCATTGAAAAGGAAAAAATCACTAAATATTTAAGCTATAATATCTCCACTTTGGAGTTCCTGGAAGTTCTGATCTAAGAAAGATCAACAAGATGTTAGTCCACGTACCTGGCAATGTATTGTATGGAATATCGCATTTTCTTGTACCGAGAAACTTGCGCTGGCAATCTCGGCATTTTCCTCTTGTAGCATTCTGATAGTTTCCCGAAACAGAAACTGACAGTTGAATCCAGTCATCAGAATCACCTCAAGAACAGAACCCATTAAGTTAACGTCGATTTCTATTGGTTTAAAGCCTCCGTTGCTGGATCCCATTAACCAGTTTTTCTTCTGCTTAATTTTCTCCAAGTTCAATTCCAACTTCTTGATGTAATTGGTAGCTACTTCCAGTTGATCCAGCAGCGAAACCGCTCCCTGTGAAATTTCATGATATGAACAAACGAGGTCGCATGATGCAAAGAAAAGCATTAATTCAATCAGATGGAGAAAAGAAAATTGAATTATGAACTGTATGGGATTGCGGTGGCACGATGGAGCTGAGCTTCGAGCACAGGGATTTCATCTGATATCTCCGGTTTTTCTCCACAGTTTTCCTGTCAGGTTTAGACGAACTAGGGTTTTGATCCATGATCAATAAATATATATCTATGAATTAGCTAGGGTTTTGATCCCACCCTAATAATGTTTATATATATTTTCAAACCGGGAGTCTGCATATAAAAGTGAACACAAAAGCATTACTGTGTACTATTATGATATTATTGGTTTTAAAGTAAAGCGGTATTCCTTGAAGCTTTCAAGAAAGTGAATATGATGTAGGAAAGGCAATGTGTATTATTACATGAGAAAATAAAGTATTTTTGTGAGAGGAATTGTGAAGGGGTCCGCCGTTGTTTTATCAGCGGGCGGGGACCATTTAACCACGATTATCTAATTTTACAAAGGAAAAGGAAATTCTGAAATAACTGTACGATAGTTTATATTTTCTTGGCATTGACGGTATCCCGATGTAGGGGAGAGAGCTCTGCTGCAATCTGCACTGCACATTCTGGGCTCATGCATATCAACGATTTTCAGGTGTGGGGATAGAATTTCCCCTTGATGTATTGGATTATAGTTGAACGTGAAATAAACTTATGTCATTTACACTTTTTTCTATTTTTTTCATCGATTAAATTTTCAAAATTTGGTTTTAGCTATTTAATTTTGATTTTTTTTTCGGTCTTATTCCACCAAATGCTGACGTAGTACCGGAGAATGCTGAGGTATCATCGAAAAATGCCGACAAGTCATCTAAAATTGCTTATATGCACTACAACAAAAATGGCTTTCCGCAGCACGCAAATTCTCTTTCCGCAGCGCACATTGCACGCTGCACAATTGCAAGCTGTTGAAAGTTCAAAATTATCCGCGGCGTCCATGTGCACGCTGTTAATAGTATTATTCGCGGCGTGCATATGTACGCCGTTAATACAATTATCCGCAGCGTGCAATGTACGCCGCTAATATTCATATGCAACATCTAAAATTAGCGACAGTTTTTGACAAAGCCGGCTCAAAAACCGTCGCTAACATTAGCGACGAGTTTAAACCGTCGCTAATTTTAGCGACGATATAAATAATCCGTCGTTAATTTTTTTGTTAAAAATTTTAGCAAAATCGTCGCTAATTTTACAGCAGCGATGACTCAAAAACCGTCGCTAACATTGGCGACGGGTTTAAACCGTCTCTAATTTTTTTTGTTAAAATAAAAAAATTTACTTTTAAAATTTAATAAATTTATAAAAAAAACTTACAATCTGACTATGCTAACCATACTCATGATTTTAACTAACACTTAAAAATTAACTAAAAATTGAAACGAAAAAACGTACCCTAAATCGAAATTAAAACGAGAGAAAAATTTTAAGTTCTGTGAAGTGGTGTGGAAGAATGGATCGAAAATGTGGATATTTATAGATATTTTGCGACGATTTTTGGTATAGCGATGGTTTAATAATAAACCATCGCTAAGAGCGACGTTGTTTGTCAAACCGTCGCATAATAAACCATCGCTAAGAGCGACGTTGTTTGTCAAACAATCGCTAAGAGCGACGGTTATTAAAAACCATTGCAATTAGCGACGGTTGTTATAACTGTCGCTATTAGCGACGGATTTGTTCAAACCGTCGCTATTTATTTCGCAGCGTGCCAATTTTCATGCCGTAAATAATAATATTGACGGCGTGCGATTAATGTACGCCGTTATAATTAGTCTAGACATGATTTTTTTTAAATTTTTTTTACTATTAACACCGCACATAAACATGCACTCTATTAATAATACTATTAACAGCGTGTTTTTATTGTGCGCTGCGAAAATTGCATATGTTATTAACAGCTTACATATAACTGCACGCTGTCGTTTATATAATTTGTTAACAGCACATATAAATGCATGCTGCGGATATTACTATCCGCAGCGTGCTTTTAATGCACGTCTAATATCCGCAGCGTGCTTTTAATGCACGTCGTTATTTCTGTCAAGTGCAACAATATTAACAGCGCACATATGGTTGCACGCCGTTAAAAGTAATATTCGCAGTGTGCTTTTAATGCACGCTGTTGAAGACGTGCTGCAGAAACTCATTTTTCTTGTAGTGATGTCTGATATCACGTCAACAATTTAACTAAAATTACAAAAAATAAATAAACTTAGGGTGCTCAAAAAAATTTTGAAAAAATTTAAGTGAACAAAATAAACTCTTTTCCGTTTTTGAAATATTATTGAAAAGATTAAACTTGATATTATTGTAATCTCAAAGTCATCAATCATGATCTACTTACTAGTCATGCAAATTAATGCACAATTTATTATTATTGTTATTATTTATTTTTTACATGATATAAATTTTGATATACATGGTAATTAATATTTTTGTATTTTATGATATCAAAATGAAAGTCCTAATATAGATTGATATATTTTAGTTCACTCAGTATTTGTAAAATGATAAAATGAAAAGACAGGAGGAGCACTATCCGACATAACAAAACCTAATTAAAAGTTCACAAAAAACAACCCAAACGTTGTGAAGTGTTAAAGTATTTCTAGGCCAAGAGAAGTACTGTTGAGTGCTTGAGTTACTGGAGAGATAAAGATCAATACAACCCAAAAAATAGAAGAAAGAGAAGCTTACAAAATGAATAATATCCATCCCCTTCTGGACAAGTTTAAAGACCTATTCTGTATGTGGGAGCTATTTAATGGAAGATTCAGACCACTTATCGCGATATATAGGAGAAGAAAGTACTTGAGCTTGATTGAGATTTTATTATGTAACTCGACTCGTACCATACCTCGAGTTATGATAATCACAATGCTACAATCTACTTGGTCTCAGCTAGGAGATATCATCATATATAGGTATAATAACAGTATCCCCTTTAATTTATTTTCATTATCTGGATTATTAATATATATATTTTGCTTTTTCAAAAGCATGCAACACATTTGTCTTCCTAGATGTTGCCATCTGACGGAAATTGATATACGTCAGTCAAGTGACGTCGTTGGAAATACATATATGTACAAATCTTGTACAAAAGCATTTGGATTTGCAGTAGTGATATATCTTTTGGATTTCACGGGATTCAAAATAATAAATGGTTATCAGTAACAATTAATCTATTTACGATTTTTTTTTTCTAGAAGCAATTTACCAGACCGATAGGCTTATAATGCATCGTTTTGATCCCAAAGTGATGTTCTTGACAACCATTATCATGAACACAAAAACTCTTGTGAGATAATCTCACAGATCAAATTTGTGAGATATATATATATAACATGACATGATTCATGAAAATCTATTAGAGCAGATATTCTGTGAGAATGTCTCACAAATTTTTATTTGTGAGATGGGTAAACCCGCTTCATATCTACAATGAACAATGATACTTTTGACATTAAAATTAATATTTTTTAATGCATCAGGTCAGTTTGGATACTCATATCATAAAATTGACTCGTGAAATAATTTCATATGAGTTTTTGTCTACATTATATGTTAAAAATATTACTTTTCATTTTAAATATTGATCGGGTTGACCCGTGAGCATATCACGAAAATAAATTTATGAGATCGTCTCACAAAAGACTTACACTGCCATGAAATACGACTAACCTACTTTTATAGATCACGTTTAGATTGATTGATTTGATTTAAAATTTATTATTTCAAATGCATCAATCTGTCTAAATCTCAATGCCAAAATAGTTATATTTAAACGAAAAACAAAAGATATTATGGTGAAAAATAGCGGCGTGAAGGTACTAAGGCCATCTCCAACCCATAAATCTATTTTGGTGTAACATTCATCTCAAATCCATTTACTTTAAATCTTACACTAAAAAGTATATTCCTAGAATATTCTTTTTGTATTTAAATTAACTGAATTTAATTATAAAATTATTTTAAAATATATTTATAAATTTATATAATTAAATATTTAATTTTTATGATAAAATATTTAATTAT
>NC_133306.1:5603754-5639219 GCF_012295235.1 Primulina huaijiensis
TCATTACCTGTTGATATACATGATTAAGATTATGATAAATTCATCATTCCACACTCGACTCATATTATAGGCATTATTATCCTCTTATTGATCGTTTTATAATCTTTAGAGAAGCATGAATGATATTTGATTAATTTAAATTTTTCTTNAAATAATATTTATAATTTTTAATATAAATATTTATAATTAAAAAAATTAAAAAAAAATAAAAAGTTAACTTTCCCGCGCCAAATTGGCGCAGGGCTTCCCTCTGCGCCATATTTGGCCCAGATAGCGCAGCTCCCATTGGAGAAAGCCTCTGCGCCAAAAATGGCGTGAAACGCCACTCTGGCGCAGGGGTTGGAGATGCTCTAATCTCGTGATGCATGAAAGACATGAAAATTCAAATTCAAAAATCAAAATAAATAAATAAACAAAACGTCCAGGTCGGTTCAGATCCAGTTAACTACTGTGTATGGGTCCATTTCAAACCTTTTGTTTTGTTTTTCTAAAAAAATTATTATTTGTTAATAAACATCTAAATAATAAAAAATTATAAATTAAGAAAAAAGTTTGCACAGTTGTACTTATAAAAACTATCAAATATTTCCAACTCTCAATAAAAAAAATATATCTCTCCAAAAGTCTTTAATGAATGAAATACCACAATTAAGACTATTAAAATATGACATTATCAATAATTTATCATCATAAATATCGAGCTTCAATCATCATAATTTGGGTAACGGCTTTTGACCAATAATTGAACAAACATCGTGCTTTCAAAATTTTCAATCTTAAACTATAATGTTTCTCAGATAATGTATTTCCTCTTATACTAAAATCTTGCTCAACTGTAACCGTTGAAACAAGGCATGCTATACTTTCTTTTGTCATTATAAACAGAATTGGATATACTTGTGTTTTTTGTTACCACCATCACAATATGTAGTAAGTGTCCTCATCTGTATCATTAAAATCAAAAGTTGTGATAAAATAATTCTCAAGTTCCTACCTGGAACTTGAGAATCCTCGTGAACGTTTCGTCGGTTCGCTTAATAAAAATCGTACTTAAGTAAATTTAGAAATGATATTACTAATATAGTAGATTGTAGTTTATGTGCAATAATTTGTCCACCATATAAATTTGGTGTTATTTTCATTATAAATATCATATAAATAAGTTATAATATTAAACAAAATCAATAAGACAGATGAAACCATTTCCATAGTAGGGCCTAAAAAATCATATATAATGTTAGTGTTTATTGTAAACCGTCTAATTTAAGTCTAGGATATAAAACATAATACAAAAAAAATTTAAAAAAATCATTTTCTCATTTTGCTTTAATAATATAAATACATTAAACTAAAACATCATCAATAGATTAAATATATTCCCTAATTACATACCCACGTTGTAACAATATGTTACAATTAAATGAGAATTAGGATAATAAACACCAGATAAGTAGTCACTACCATCATTAAAATTTTTTAAAATTTCACTAGTACTAGTGAATTATGCTGATTCACAAACAAATAAATATCACGAGCTTGAATATATCGATGAAAAAATAAGCATAATAAATTTTTATATCCAAAAGACGATAACAACATTTTATATGTTGAATTCCGACGTGTTGGAACATCCCGTGCAAACCGTTTAAGCTCCATTAATTTTACAAAATTTGCTTAATGATTTCATAACTTGGTGATATGTCCATGTATAATGAATTGCACTCTTAATTTGTTTAATATATGATTCTAAATTTTTTAGTTCATTTTGAACACACAAATTTAAAATATGATATGTGCACCTAATATGGAAAAATTTAGCACCTAATGATGATTTACATATTTAACAAGCCCAATAACACTAGAGATATTTGTACTAACATTGTCAAAAGAAATTGGAATTTTTTTTACTATATTCTTCTAAAATAACAAATATAAGTTGATAAATGTTTTGTCGTGTGTAGTACGGTAAAACATCTATATGCAAACAATTTTTTTTTAATTTTCCAGAATTATCAATCCAATAATATATAATATTCATATATGAACAATTTTGTCAGTGATCACTACACATATCCAAACATAAGTAAATTTTATTATTTAAAATAGCAGATTCTTTAATTAATTCTTCTTTTTTGTTCAACACTGAGTTTTGGTGTATTTCGTGAGATACATTTTATAGAAATTTAGATTTGAAATATTTAAATAATTGAGAATTATTACTCATTTGAAACAAGAATGTTGACATTTGAGTTTGAAAACGATCAATACCAACTCGACTATGATCACAATNATTAATTTAAATTTTTCTTTAATATCTTAAAAGTTTAAAATAATTATAAATTCAACAAATTTAATAATATTTAAATATAATTTATAATTTGACAAATATTATAACTAATTTAATTACTATTAATCATATTTAGTTATTATTATATTATTTTTAACCAGAATATTATAATAATTATTTATTATTATTTAATATTCAAATTTGTATTACAATTTTAATTATCACAATAAATATATTCAAAAATTGAAATTAGTGAAACTTTAATAATGAATAAAATATTTTAATTTTATTCACAACTTTTTAAATAAATTAATTTGACAAATTTTATTTATTTATTCAATCATTTTAAGAATATATTACTAAGTAATATATAATGTAGAACGTTTTAATAATCATAATATAATTAAAAAAGATAATCAAACAATTTAAAATCATATCAAACATCATATAATTTATCATAATATGTTATTTATCCTTATCTTTCATTTTACAATCACATTTACTATATATCATTTTATTTATCCTATCAATCGAACCAAACGATACATAGAAGAAAAAAAACTGATGTGAGTGAAATTTTGTGCAACTCTTAAGATGGACGTGCCTAATCCTAAATAACGTTTCAATCTTTAGTTTGATCGTTTTGAAGGGTCTCTTCCAAAGCCCCGATAGAATCTTCTACTCAGAAAATGCATTCTTAAAACTCATGGATGAATGGTTTCCCGTGTAACCAAGAAATTAAACCCAAAATTTCCACCTACCGACTTCTCCAGCTTAATGGCTCGTGTGAATTATGATACCGAGCCTAGCATATAAACAAAAACACAGACGCCTTGTACAAAAATAATGAATCCTGCACTACCACATCTCCAACTTAGTAGTAATGTATCAAAACCAGGTACAAGAGGATGGTACATACCAGTAGTTAAGCGGAAGATGCTTCCAGAAATTCGCAGCAACAGCCTTCAGTTACACATCACAAAACGAGCAGACTTGCAAAATAACCCACGATCTTAATAGAAGATGAGACAAAAAGCCAATGGTAATGAACACAAATTATAAGATAACTTTATGTATTCAAGAGCTATAAACCAAGATGCAATTCATGTACGAGCACATGATAGGGAATTGGAAATAAGACAAGATTTCTCCAGTTTACATCAAATAAGACAATGTTAGAAACTACCGAAAAAAAAAACATGGTGATTCAATGTGGTGTACTCATGTATTTTACAAAGACCATTAACTGGGGTAACGCCATGAGACCTGATCAGTCACTTTTGCATACTGAAAAACAGAGAAATTCAAGAAAAGAAGCTTGGCACAACACTTGTAATACAGTGGATCAGGCAAAACCAACAGGTCGATAATGGGCTTAAAATCAAGAGAATTTTGGTTTAGGCATCGATGTAGTGGTCTGATTATTAGGACCGAGTTTTTGAATCCAACGAAGCAATCCCTTCTTATGGTCATGACATGCTGGGTTCTGTACCAGATTAAGGGTCCCATCACGAGCCAATGACAACTCAAACTCCTCTAGCACCTTCACTATCTGCCAAAATTCGGGCCTCTTGTCTGGATGTAACGACCAGCATTGTTCAATCAAAGCTTTCATGACCAGGGGGCAGTCGAAAGGTATAGAGGGCCTCAAATTCTGAAATGGTACTTTTGGTTATACCTATGGATTTGAAAAAAACACAAAACATATCAAAGAGAAACGGATGTACCTTGTTCACCACAGCAAAAGCTGCTTGTATAGGTGTCATATCTTCATAAGGGATGTTTCCCGCCACAAGTTCCCATAAAATGAGTCCAAAGCTATATACATCAACCTTCTTTCCATAATGCTTTCTTTTAATCATTTCAGGAGCCATCCATCGATAAGTTCCTGGATCATCTGCCAAAAGATCACAGTGTGCATCATCACATGCAATACCAAAATCGGCAACTTTCATGTGGAAATCTTCACTAATCAGAACATTTTCAGGTTTAAGATCCCTGTGAACAACACCCTGTGAGTGAATAAATTCCATTCCTCGTGCAATATCCAAAGCCATCGAGATTAACTTTTGCAACTGAAGAGATTTATGCTCAAGCTTGTGCAAGTATGCTCTCAACGAGCCCTCCATCAAATACTCAGTGACAATACAAAAGACTAGAGGTTTTCGGCATGCCCCTACAAGCTACATTATCAATCAACAGCATTACTAAGACATCAGGATACCTTAGATTCAAAAACAATAAGATCAAAATCCAATCAATAGTATAACTGAAATCTCAATGAAAAAGACAAATGAAAATCAAATACAGAAGATCTGTTGAGCAAAAACAAATACCCTTATAACATTTTGATGGTGGAGACGAGACAAGAGAGTAACCTCTCTAACAAATTGCTTCTCCAACCGACCACCTAAATCTCCATTTTCGTCATCATCTGGGACCCTAATAACTTTCACTGCAACAGGTTCGCCCATGTACATCCCATGGTAAAGCTGACTATGTGCCCCGTGTGCAAATCTTAGCCCTAAAAATAATTTCGAAAGATCAATCATCTGCTCATCAGCAGTATCTACAGAGGTGACCCTTCCCCCACCATGATCAAAATACTTTGTCCAACCCGACTCCTTGCGGCTTCTAGCCTTCTCGTGAAACTTCATTGATGTGAAGTGCCTAAGGGGGCTATGGTTCCTTGACAACCTCGAAGGAGGAGACTTGATTTCACGGGAATCCTTACGGAACAACTTGCCAACGATTCCTTTCTCGTGCTCTTTCCGTTGTGGATGTGGGGTTGAGAATCTCCTCTGAAGAGACCTGGCTTCCTTAAAGGTGTCAGAAACCTTTGTTTCAGGGTGGGGGGATATAGCCCTCTGTGTATTAGCAGTAGGGTGCCGCTGAATTTGGACGACATTTGGTCCTGGTATCGGATTATTTACTCTACCTGATTCCGGTCTAGATTTGACACTTGATTTACTATTTGGCTGAATGGTGAAAGGAACAGACCCCAATCTTGAAGCATCAAAACGGTGACAAACAGTGTGAGAAAAATTTGTTCTCCTTATCCAAGAAGTTGCCTCTTCATCCATTTATGGTGATTTAATTAATTTTACCAATATAAATAGTCGCTACTTGGTTCACCTTTTCTTCCTCCTGTAGAACAAAAACTATGCTACGAAATCTCCATACCGCTCACATATATCGAACTAAACTTTTCCAGCACATCAAAATGCAAAAAGGGAAGATCCCATTTCCACCTCCATCAGAGTTTAAGAACCCTGAAACCAATCAAGAGCACATAAAACCAATAGCTGCTACAACCAAAATAAAATGGCCCTTCAAATATCACACGTTCATATGGAAACAAAGTTTCAACTAACAATAAAACTGCAGACAGATGAAACTAAAATGGGTCAAAATTTCACGCAGGCCAGGAAAAATTAAAAACCTTCAAATATTTCATGCCGCATCAAAATCAGACAAAAAGACTTCAAAAACAAATACAACCCCCTTTAAGCTGCAAAATCAAATCCCACCTTCCACTAAAGCCTTGAAACTCCGCCACACAGTCCCAACAGGATGAATCGATACTCTATCCTACAAAAAACCGACAATACAAACACGGAATAAAAAACAATTATGTTATCAATTTTCTTGAAATTAAAGGAAAACCCACCATGAAACTCCCCATTGACAACCAAACAATAACAATAATTGATTCAAATAAAAATTTATCAGTCCCCTCCCATTCGATAACGCAAACCAACATCAATTCTTTAAACAAGCAATTTTAGGATTTTGGCTTACCTAGAGAGTAATCTCTCACGCTATCCTTCCTTTAAGTCTTAGCTATCATTCAAAACCATGTTCTTTGCACAAAACCCATCTCAGAAAGCTCCATTATTTCATCAAGAGAAAAACAAAATTCCACGTACAACTACCGGATACAACACACAAGTGCCACGAGGTGCAAGAACAATACGTATAATTCCCAATACACCCAAAAAAATGAAAACAAACATACGTAGTTTACACGGCGATGAGCTGAGTGATTCCTCGGCGGGCCCCGTTAAGGTGGTGACTGACGCTGAGACGTGGTCTAATCATCGTAAAGTAAGAAGGGGAAAAAGAGAGAGAAAAAGGGTAGGTTAGGGGAATATTAATAGTACACGATGAAGAATACAAAAGGGTCAATCTCAAGAGGAATGGCGAGTTGGTGAAGGACATAAATGAAGATGGAAAACTCGGACATCTCGTGGGATTTGCTTTCTTGCTGAGAAAATATATACAAGTATTTATACGTAAAGATTGTACCTTTTGCACGGATACGAGTGATTTGCAGTTCGTTTGGAATTGGGAGCGTGGTATGTTATTGTTGCTGCTTCTTTTGGGATTTTTTTAAAATAATTGAGAACGTAATTAATACATTTACATTTATATCTTCGAGAAATTGGTCTTCAGTCTCCATCCGTCGTTTTTTTTTTGTGTTCAGTCCTTGGGTACTTTTTTAGTACCACATTTCCATATGAAGTGTACCACATTTCCACATGAAGTGTACCACAATTTGTATGACATAGTACCACAATTTTGTGGGTAGGGAGTGAACCCAAAGAAATGTTTTGATTGGGGATTTTTCACCAACTTCCCCTTGTATCTTTTCTATTTTCATAAAAAATGTGGCCAACATAAAAATCTCTTAGTAAGTTTTGGTATGGCCAAACTATCTTTATTTTCTTTTTAAAATTAAAACGTGGATGTATAAATAGGAAAGATGAAGTATAACTTCTTTCCACTTTATAAATCTACTAAATACGCAATTTTCCATATTTCAAAATATCGAGCCATGCATTTGTTGGAAAGATGTCATGAGTAGCTGTATTGATATTTTTACGATATTTAAGACTGATTAGTTATGTGATCGGACCTTGTTGGTTTTGCATGTGTATAGTCCTGATCAGTGAGACTATAGGTTTATGGATTTATAACATGACTTTATTTCGAGTACATAAATATTGTTTGTGTTGTCTTCAATTTTTTGGGATGTCTTACTTATGGGAAAGTCATGCCAAAATTTCTGTTGACCTAAAAAGAATTTTTTTTTATCTCTTTCGCTTTTTACGTTAATTAATCATAGTTTTTTTTGTCATTAAACGCTAATCAGAATGTGCACACCATAAAAACTTCTTGGTACGTTTTGGTATGATCAAATCCAAAAAACTACCTTCATTTTCTTTTTACAATCAAAATGTGGATGTAAAAATATGAGAGAAGAAGTATGGTTAGGAGTGTTCATCGGTCGGTTCAGTTTTTGGTATTTTTTAAATTTTTTAAATATATAATCTGATATCCGAACCGTTTTCATTTGGTTGAGTTCGATGTTCTATCAAAACACTTCGATTATTTTGGTTCGATTAATTCGGCTTTGACAATTATTTAAAGTAATAGTAAAAATATATTTTAAAATATAATATATTATCTTCTTAGATAATTTAATAGTAAAATATTTAAATATAAAATCTAAATAAATTAACTAAACAAAAATCAACTAAAAATTACTCAAAATGATTCTTCATTAACTAAATATCATCTCAAAATATAAAATATAAATATAATTAAAATCATTAATTGAATGAAACTTCGGTTTTTTCGACCGGTTCAATCTGACATACATAATATGAAATCAAACCATATAAATTTTGATTTACATTTATATTCGAATTTAATAATTCGATTTTTTGTTCGGTTTGGTGCTTGGCTTTTTCTATTTGAATTTTTTGTTTTTGTTTTAATCCAAAATTTGAATACTCCTAAGTATAACTAACAACCTTCAACATTTTAAATCTACTAAATCCATCAACTAAAGGATGATCATCTTCCACATTTCATAATATTTCTTTTTATAATATTTATGCATATTAGTTTATCTCATAGACTAATAAATTCTTTTAAGTATAACATATTTTATTGGTATTTATAATATTTAGGCACATACATCCCGTGTGCGATAGTAGGTTTATCTGCGTTTATCATAATACTTTGTATATGTTCCACATGTCTTGTATATATAGGTTTATCTGCGTTTTCATACATATTAAGAAATTTATCTGGAAAAAAAAAACCTATTTTACAAAGAAAATTTTCATTTTTACCTTTATTTAATGAATGTTTTAATATGATGTAAACTATTATTGGAAGTGGTTATTTATTTAATGAATAGTGATAAAATGGTAAAAAAAAAAAATAAAGAAAATAATATCAAATATAGACATTTGACTATATGTTTAAGATGAATGACAGAAAAAATGTAGCATTTATATTTGAGAGAAAGTGAACATTGATTTGAATATAATAGTGAGAAATAATAAGTTTAATGCGTATTCGAAATTTGTTTTTGTTTTGTTTTTTGATACTATTTTATAGAAATTAATGTGTTTTTTCATCATCTTTTGAAGCAATGTAAGAATACCATCATTATTTTTATTTTTTTCTCTGAAATTCATTTCCTGTGGTCTCAGACATTTTTCCCCTTCATTATATTAGTCACTTTTACCAGGAACAACAAGATCGTGCATCCCTTTTTAAACAACATTGATCCCTCTTTTCATAAGAACCACACACACACGTGTGTGTGTGTGTGTGTGTGTGTGTGTGTATAGAGAGAGCTTAACTGCTGTTTAGTAGAAAAGTGAGATGCATTCAGGCCAATGCACTGGTGGAACTTTTATGAGCTATTCTGATGCAATCTCATACCGTGGGATCAAATATCTGCATCCAAATTAAACACGGTGGTGAAGATGGTGCCTATAAGTTTGGCTCACTTTGTTGCCAGATATAGCAACAGGTTCCAGTAAGTGGCCATAACTGGAGGTGTGTGTGTTGCTCTGAGAAAAATATTCTTCCTTTTCTTGATCATAATAGTTCCCGAATAACATAACAAGTGGCGCCGTCTATGGGAATCGGGAATCTTCGATCAAGAAAGGTTTGGTGCGGTTCAAAATTCAAAAATTCTCTGGCAAAAGCGATTTTCGGTTATGAACAATCAATATGAGACCAATCCTCATTCAACAGGGATTAGCTGAAGCCTTCAAGAAGGAGGAGGAACTGTCCTCAACTCTAACGGAAAAGGAAAGAGCATAAATTGTGGAAAAGCTCAAAGTTCAATAATACTATGCCTTGGTGATAAAGCTCCACTAGAAATATCCAAGGAAACCACGGCTGCTGGCATGTGGCTTAAATTGGAAAATATCTACATGACAAAGTCACTTGCTATTTGAAGCAAAGATCATATTCTTTCAAGATTATTGATGAAAAGAACATTATAGATGAAGTGGATGAATTTACTAAGATCCTAGATGATCTCGAGGACATAGAAATCAAATCGAAGGATGAAGATGAAGAATTGATCTTGCTCAGTGCACTCCCAAGATCTTTCGAGAATTTCAGAGATGCACTTCTCTATGGAAGAGAACAAACCATATCAATTGAAGAAGTCCAGTCGACAATTCAATCAAAGGAACTTGAAAAGAAACTTCAATCCAGTGGTGACTCTCTTGGTGATCAAAGTGTGTTAACTCGAGGAAGAAGTACAAAAAGGGAACAAGACTAGACAAAGATCCAAGACTCATTCAAGGTTCAAATGCTTCCATTGCCACAAGGAAGACCACTATAAGAGGGACTGCCTTGAAAAGAATAAATTGACACCATTCAAAGTCAAGGACAGTGGAGAAGTGGGTACAATATCCGATGGTTATGAGTCGGCTGATGTATTGGCAGTAAGAGATCAAGATTCAAGTACTGAATGGATATTAGATTTGGGTTGCTCATTCCATATTTGTCCCACCAAGTCTTGGTTCGAAGTGCTAGAGGAGTTTGATGAGGGACTTGTTGTTCTTGGAAACAATAAATCTTGCAAAGTAAAGGGAAGAGGATCTATCAGAATATTGATCAGTGCACACTGGTGGGGAAAAACTAATCCATAATGTAATGTATATTCCCGAACTTAAAAGGACTTAATCTCCCTTGGTACTCTTGACACTGATGGGTACTCATTCAAGTCAGATAATGGATTGTTAAGTGTGTCTAAAGGGTCTTTAGTGGTCATGAAAGCAATAAAAAGGAATGAATTATGTGTGTTGCAAGGGAAGACTGTTGTTGGTGTGTCTGCCACTGTGCAGACCCCTCTGGATTCATCAAGATTGTGGCACTTGATGCTGGGTCATGTGAGTGAGAGAGGTCAGGTTGAATTGACTAAACAAAATCTGATATGTGGTCATAAAATTCAGAAGTTAGATCTATGTGAAAATTGTATATTGGGAAGGGCCAAAAGAGAGAAGTTCACTCAAGCTAAACACACCACAACTAGGCCATTTGATTTTGTGCACTCCGATTTATGGGGACCAGCTAGAACCCTTACGCATGGAGGTGGAAAATATTTCATGTCTATCATAGATGTTACTCAAGGTGTGTCTAGGTATATATACTTAAAATCGAGCATGAGGCCATAACCAAGTTCAGGAATTGGATTCAGCATACTGGGAATAAGTTGGACTTGAAGCTGAAGTATTTAAGAACAGACAATGGCCTTGAATATATGCCAGAATAATTCAAGGAATTTTGTTCCAAGAATGGTATTACAAGACACCGAACACTGAGTTCAACCCCACAACAAAATGGTTTAGCCGAACGAATAAATCGCACACTCTTGGAAAGGGTTCATTGCATGATACTCAATGCACTAGCAAAGACTTTTTTGGGGGAAGCTATTACCACCGCAGCCTACCTAATAAATCAGTATCCATCAAGGGCAATAGAGTTTATGACTCCAATGGAAGTTTGAAGAAGTTTGAAGTGGTTCTTCCGCAGATTATTCCAATATCAGAATCTTTGGTTGCTTAGCATGCTCTCATGTAAAGAAGACAAATTGGTTGAAAGAGCTAGGAGATGTTGTCTTTAATAAGACCAGAATGGGTTATCGGAACAATAGCAATTCTGCATCCAGTGGTAAAGGGGCTGAAATCAATTCACAAGTTGAGGTGGAGCTTCCAGGTGAAACCACAGTGCAAGAAGATGAACAAATTCACCAGGAAGTTGACTCGACAGAACCTCAACAAGATCATGACTCCGGGTCCCATTGGCTAACCAGAGACCGACAGAAAGGGGTCATCAAACCACCAGAAGGGTTTGGTCATGCTGACTTTAGTCCATTATACCTTATCTGTGGTAGAAAGCATAGAGTTCATTGAGCCATCCACATACAAAGAAGCCATCTTATGCAAAGATAAGAATAATGGTTCAAAGTTAAGCAAGAGGAAATTGATTCTTTGGAAAAGAATCAAACTTGGACATTGGATAACAAACCAAAAAATGAACACATAGTGTGTTGCAAATGGATATATAAAATCAAAGATGGTATGCAGGAAAGGAAGAGACGAGGTACAAGACTAGGCTAGTCACAAAGGGATTTCCCCAACAAGAAGGAGTAGACTTTAATGAGATCTACTCTCCTGTTGTCAAACATTGTTCTATTCGAATGATATTAGCTTTGACAGCTCAATATAAACTGGAATTAGAGTAACTCGATGTAAAAAAAGCATTCATGCATCGGGAACTCGAGGAGATGAAATTCATGAACCAGCCCGAAGGCTATAGCACTTGAGCCAACTCTGGCAAAGTTTGTCTTCTCAAGAAATCACTTTGTGGACTTAAACAAAGTCCAAGGCTATGGTACAAGAGATTCGATTAATTTATGATCAAGATAAATTTCACTCAATGTAGCTATGACAGCTGTCTATATGAAGGGGGAAAATAACTTTGTCAGGCTACATCTACTTTTGTACGTAGATGATATGTTGATTGTCAGTGCAAGTAAGGATGAAATACACTCTATCAAACAACTTCTAAGTTCTGAGTTTGATATGAAGTTCTTGGTGAATCTAGGAGAATCTTGGGGATGGAGATGAGAAAGGACAGGAAAAATAACAAGAAGTTTCTTCATCAGAGTCCATATATAAACAAGGTTCAGCAACGGTTTAGAATGCATGAATCCAAGCCGATTACAAGCCCTCTTGGCCAACATTTCAAACTTTCTGCCAAGCAGTCACAAGAGACAGAGGATGAAACGAAAGAAACATATCAAATACCTTATTCAAGTCAAGTGGGGAGTATCATATATACAATGATAAGTAGTAGGCCTGACTTAGCACATTCCATCAGTGTAGTTTCGAGATTCATGGCAAATTCAGGACTGCCTCATTGGGATGCTTTGAAATGGGTTTTGAGATATCTAAGAAGATCCTCTAACCTAGGACTCTTATTTTAAAGACAAGAGCAGAATGGTGTCCAATAGTTGTATATGTGGACTCAGATTATGGTGGAAGTTTGGATACAAGAAAATAATTAACTGGATTTGTATTCTATTTGTTTGGAATAGTTGTCAGTTGGAAAACTTCCTTGCAATCTCTGGTGGCCTTGTCTACAACGGAGGCAAAGTATATAGCTATCACCGAAGAAGTGAAGGAAAAACTTTGGCTAAAAGGAATGACAACTGAGTTGGGGATTAATCTAGAAAGCCTAGTGGTGCATTATGACAATCAAAGTGCCATACACTTAACAAAGCATCAAGTATATCACAAAAGGTCGAAGCACATTGATGTCAAGCTACTTTTTGTAAGGGATGTAACCTCAAAAATTTAGGTGCTAATTGAAAATATACATTCTGAGGATAACCCTGCATACATGTTGACAAAAGCATTGCCTCAAGTCAAGCTCAAGCATTGTCTTGACTTGATCAAGGTGGTGGAATGGTCTTAACAAGGAAGGGGGTTGGAGAACAACCAATTTTATTGTCATGGTGGAGATTGTTGAAGATGGTGCCTGTAAGTTGGCTCACTTTCTTTGCAAATATAGCAACGGATCATTCCGGTAAGTGGCCATAACTGGAGGTGGCTAATCTAGTAAGATTCTATAGGGCCAAAACAGAAAGGGAGGCTAACAATCGGGTAACTGGAAGCACAAGTCAATGGATATAAAGGCTGGGGAAACCGGAGATGGCACACAATTCTTTTGATCTCAGAGCCATCAAGTGAGAAAATAATCAGAGAGAGTTCAAGGTGATCGAAGAAAGAGACGATAGAGGTTGATACAGGAAGCCTTGATTCTGGTGTGCATTATTGTATGTGGTGTTCTTAATACTTGCTGTGTATTTTCTTGAAGTGTATTTGATCTCTCATCAATCTATGCGTGTGTTGCTCTGTGAAAAAAATAGAGTCATTCTTCCTTTTCTTGATCATAATTGCTCCCGAATAACACAACACTCGGAAATTATTTAGTCCAACGCCCGTATAGAAAAGTCCACTTGCTTTCATCTCCTCCACCTAAAAGCTCAACCAAAAACCATGTCCAATTCTCTGTGTTTCGGACATCCACAGAATCCCCAGCACATTTCTTAATGAAAATGAACCAACTCACGTGTACGCTTTTACTTCATGGGCTTAGAATACTGGCATGAATTAGCGGAGGAATCCAGCCAAACAATGTGATTGGATATCAGTATATTACACACAGTTAAAAGGGCAGCCCAGCAACACGTGATCCAAAATATGTGTCTTAATTATTAAAAAAAAAGTGTCTTAATAAAAATTTATTATAATAAAAAGACGTACATATATAATTTGGAGTATTTTGAAGTAGAACTTTTATTTTTATAAAAATTTAAATTATAATTAATTACTTTTTTTATATGAGAAAAACCATAATCACATACCGGATCAACCTGTTCCAAAAAATTAGTAAAGCTCTAAAGGAAGAAAAACCAAACCAGACCAAACCTGAATCTCTCGATCCAATTACTAGACATATTATGATAATTTGGTAATCTACATTTTTTTACATAGATATGATATGATGTCAAATGTCACTCTAATTTTTTTCCCTTTTTACGATGGCGTGAGTTCTCGCAGCTGCTACTATTCGGTGTGCATTAAATAAACTCTCAGTCTAACTAATAGTTTTCAAACTACGTTAGTCAGATAAATCATATTAGACAAGTTATATATAATAAGCTTGCTCGAGAAGGTCACATATTATCTTGACACTTGATAATGAACTTAATTAATCACTAGCTGATTTTATCATGATTTTGTTGTCTTCCTTAAATCTTACCCACTCCATTTCCAAATAAATCCAAATTGGAGTTACTTAACATGCACCATCACAAAAGTAAATTATTTATTATCAAGTTAAAGCTTGTTCTAACTAATCATCTATTGTCCGATATATTTTTTTTATAATGAAAACTTAATGACAACAATAATTAAATGACTAATAATATTAGCCTATGGCTGTGGGTCAGTTTCATCCATAATTTCACATACAATAATCCAATTATACAGGTTTTGGTCCGTAAGAGAGAATGGATAACGTAGAAGGATAAGGAAGCCAAAACAGCATATAATGATCACGTGTATATTAATAATAATAAATATTTCGGCCGCCTGTAACCTTAATTCTTTGAATTAAAAAAAATATTGGAAGTAAATCTCGACAAGTTTTGTAGGACAGACTCAAACTGAGAAGACATAGATAATGTGCTGTAAAATTAGTATAATGTTCATGTTAATGAATGCAACATTAAGTCTATGTATTTTTATTTATTGAGGAAGTGTTTACAAAAGATTATTATGTTTTTAAAATCAGTTATTAAGAACTACGTTGGTCATATAAATTTAAGTAGAGCTAAAAAAATAGCGGTTTTAGAAAGAAAGTAAGATAATTAGTGAATGAATTAGTAGTCACGACAAGTGACATATATAAAATTAAATTATGGAAATTAGATGCTTTTATTATTTGGAATTATCATTAGCATATTCAAACAACGTAATCATTTCATAGCACAAGTTCACACGTTTTGAATATGAGTTAAAGTTTATCCACTTGGTTTTTTAATGCCATAGCGTACGAGGAGACCTTGACTTTGCGAACTCTTAAACAGATCAATACCAACCAATATTAGTTTATAATAATATACATGATTTTCACAAGTTGATTGCGTAATTAGTATTAAATAATCAACAATTCACTTATCTTTAAGTAATAATTATAATAATTAAGTCATATTCACATTTCATTATTTTAATAATGAAATGATGAGTGGATAATTACTAGACCTCGTACCTCATTTTCTCAAACCTTCGATTTTCAAGAATTATGAATCTACCTAGAATTGGTTCTATCAAATGGAGAAAAAAAATTTAAAATAAATAAAATCTTTATTTTTTTTAATATAAAGATCGAATTATCGTGTTTGCTGTTGAAATTTTTTTTTTTTATATAAAAAAAATTGAAGAGGTAGAAACCAGAAAAGGGTCTTTTCCACAACTTGTCGTGCATTTTAATATAGTATTCACCATCTTCATCCTATCTCGATTGACTCATCTGTGAATGATTGCTCGAGTACAAAGACCAAAATGCCCCCAAAAAGCAACAAAAACTCGACCAGTGTCTTGGCGCCGCGTTTATAGTCAACCGTAGCAAGCTGGCCCCACATCATCCCATTCGGCATACCCATTAAAAAAAATCTAGGGTTTTAACTGCTATTTTGTTCCATTTTACATAAAAATTGAATCAAATCATATTTTATCAATTTTATAAAATTTTAAAAAAAAAATTGATCTGCGTCTATTAAATTAATAGAATTTATCACATGATTTTTTACATTTTGGAAAAGAATGAAATTAACCAGACTTGCTACAGACCATGAATCATTATCTTTATCATTATTATTATGCAGAATTTAAATCGATTAATTTTTTTCAAGACAATAAATTAAAAATTTTATATTTCCAAATCTACAGAAATATATTGAATTTGAAACAAAATATTTTGTTGAATCAAGAATTATATCATCACATATTTTAATGAGTAGGTCTCTTGTGAGACGGTCTAACGAATCTTTATATGTGAGACAGACCAATCCTACCGATATTTACAATAAAAATTAATACTCTTAGCATAAAAAGTAATATTTTTTCATGGATGACCCAAATAAGAGATCTGTCTCACAAAATACGACCCGTGAGACTGTCTCACACAAGTTTTTACCAATTTTAATATGCATAAAACATTTTTATTTCTCATTCCCGGCAGAAAACCAAATATTGATACAAATCTATTATTTCGGGCAAGATTGAAATAAAATAGACCGACTCATGGAATATACTGATGCATGTAGATCTAGTGGCAAAGATGATGCTGTCAACAAGATATTTGATTTACCCCATTTTAAATTCTATCATGTTTTAAATTGAGTTACTCCATTAATATTAAATTAATATAAAATTATTCAAAATTATTAAAATATAAATTTTGTTATAAAAAAATTGAGTCACCCAAGATATATACAGATAAGGGAGACATTAAAAAATAAATAATATATTTTTATATATTTTTTTATTGTAAAACAAATAGAATTTTAGTCTTGGGGTTTTGGATATTCGTCCGAGCATATCCAAAGGTTTCTAGGTCGATCCAATTATTGTCCCCGAGTGACGTGGATATTGGCTGTCTTGTTCACCAATTTAGACCATTCGATTGACATTATCCAATCATAAGGCGCCACGTACACACTCAGATTTACACCTCAAACGTTTGTTTGTCCACGTAAGTTTGTTGGGTCCCACAGTGTCCACTCCCCTGTTCCACATTTATTATTTAAACCCATTTGCTTTCTTCATCGAGAGGCCAGAATTTGCTGCATCCCCCAAAAAATCTAATACCATAGACTTCACTTGCCGGAGTAATGACCAGAATCCCCATAAACCACCGGATTCTGACGTGTCTTACCGGTGAAATGAATTTTCCCGGCGACCAGATCGCCATTAGTTTCCCCGATACAGTTTTCGAGTTTTTGTGCGAAGATTATGAGGGATTGTCTCCGGCGGCGAGCATAGTCGATGATGCTGAAGAAGAAGAAGAAGAAGAAGAAGAGAAAGAGAACCAAAATGGGAATGTTGGAGATAGTGATGACTTCTGGGAAACTCAACATCAACTGCTGCAAGTAAGTCCTTGATTATATCAAGTTTAAATTAATGGTGAGTGATCATCAAAAATTAATTCCTTATCTTCAACGAATTTTTCAAAGGATGTGGTTTGGAGAACAAGTTCTTTAGAAACAAGAATCAGAAATATCACCAAAGAAGCATTGAAAGAAGCGCAACTGTCGGGGAATGTTTGCGTTTGCGGCAGAACATTTGAGTTTGGTTGCCGGAAATGTCTGATGGAGGAGGTCCGCCGCCGCCTCCAAGGTGCTGGTTTCAATTGTGCAATTTGCAAGTCTAAGTGGAGAAGCACGCCTGATTTTCCCCCAGGTTTAATATTTATATTTCTATTGAAAGATTATGTTTTTATTATCTTTTCTCTATGTTGTTCTACTCCAATATCATTCAACAAAGTCCCCTGTTTGGAGATAAATTTCCAGAAGTTTCCATTTGCTACTCTTCTTATTAATTAATGGCCTATGATTTTTGAGCTGCAATTGGCAGCAAAATGCCAAAATCTTCTTTGTTTTAATTCAACTCATCCCAATTCGCATGAATACAAAATGACAAAAATTTCACGTGCAGCATTGATATTTTACACTTAAAATAATACAAGGGTCCTTTTCGCACCTTCCTTCTACTTTCTCGAACAGATCAGGAAAACTAAATTTAAAATATTGATCAAGTGAAAATGTATGGATCTATCTGTACCACCAGTAAAACTCAGAGAACATTCAATCATTTTCATGTCACAAACTGAATATTTAACAATTCAAAAAATAAAGCCAGGTGGATGGAGTTTATAAGTTGCTCATGCGTTTCTTGATTAAAAATAGCCAAAACTTTTATACATTTTGCAGGGGAACACACATTCTTGGACGTGGTAGACACATCGAATTCAAAGAAAGAAGTGCGAGTGATAATCGAGCTAAACTTTCGGGCTGAGTTCGAGATGGCCCGAGCAAATGACGAGTACAACAAGCTCATCAAAAGTCTCCCCGAAATATACGTGGGAAAAATAGAAAGGCTGCTGGGGTTGTTAAAGATTCTGTGCGCCGGCTCCAAGAAGTGCATGAAGGAGAAAAAAATCCACTTGGGCCCGTGGAGAAAGCATCGTTACATGCAAGCCAAGTGGCTAAAAACTTGCGAAAGGTTGACGTCTGCTTCACCCTTATCGGTGGGGGATTCGGGCCGTGTAGCCCGTCCCAGGGTATCATCCATGCTCACTGCGGAGATGATGGGAGCTTTTTCGAATTTCCATAGACCCGCCGCCGTCCAAGTAGTGTGAATTTTGAAAGTTTTATGTCTTATTTCCACTCTCGATCTTCTGTTCAACGTGGTCTTAGTGTCATCCTATAGTAAGAATTCGTAGCATCATAATGTCCGACCCGCAAGTTTTGGTTTAGAGCTTAGGAAAGATCATGACAGATCCTTTGGTTCCCCTATCTGTTTATGATTTTTCAGTTTTGTAATGCCAATAATCGGGGTAATAATAATAATAATAATAATAATAATATTATAATAATAAATCGACTGGCTACTTGCGTTGATTAGCCTCAAACCACTTCTATTTTTTATTTTTAGTTTATCGACAGGGAAAAAAAGTTCACGTCTTATTTTTGTTTTTCGAAAAGGACATGTCTAATATGCATCATACAAAAAAATTCACAGGCCCGATGGGAAAAACAAAACAAGCAAAATGGACGCCAAGGGATCAAGTGTTACTGGTCTCTGAGGTTGAAGGTGTGAATACTATTTGTTTAATGAAAAATGAGGCCCAATCCGGAAAAACAAAACAAAGACTTAAAATGCGGTGAGCGTGGATCGAACACGCGACCTTCAGATCTTCAGTCTGACGCTCTCCCAACTGAGCTATCCCCGCTTTTGAATATTGCAGCAAACTTATTCTTCTATAAATTAATATTTTACCATTAACACATTACGCAACTACCCATGTTACATGTGAAAATTAATTATGTCTTACATATTATTTTTGTGATACAGATCTTCAACTCGATTTAATTTATGAAAAATATTTTTTATTTAAAAAATATTACTTTTCATGGTAGATATGAGGAGGTCGGTTCGACTCGTCTAATGAATATAGACCATTGAGACGACCTCCCAAGAGAAGTTATTCTCATTATTAATCATTATGAATGAAATTTTTTATAAGTAAATTAAAGTGAGGAGACCCATTAAGTAAACCAATTATTTTGTTACCACCAGAGGCCAGCTAAGTTTTTCTCTTATCAATCATTCTATCAAACGTGTTCTTGGATTGTGAAAGACCCCAAGATCATAAGAAGACTTCTATATATATTTCTATTATCGTCTTTGCTTTCATTAGGTCTCTTACAAAAGAGAATATCATCGCTTCTTGACAAGATGCATGCAAATTAACTATAGGTATGTAGCTAGGGTCGACACCATAAATACTTAAGATCGAGCGCTGAGCTCCTCCACCACCACCCGAAGAGATCAATCGTTTACGCGGCCTCCGCCATAATCAAGAATCTGTGAAAGTCTAGCTCGATCAACAGCCGGAACAGGAAAATCCAAGGGCGGACAGTAAAAATAAGAGCTAGCATTACTACAACAATAAATGACTATTGTGACACTTTTTTGTAGACATTTTTAATTAATGTTGTTACAAATACTTACTAATTACATTTGTAAACAAGTAATAATGTGTAAAAAAAAAAAAACATATTAGATTAGTTATCCTGACATTTTTATTTGATGTTTTTTTTTATATGGATGGAAAACAATTATTTTTCTCACATCGTAAAAAATCATTAAAAAACTAAAATTTGTCACTATAAATAAATGTGGGAATATTTGGGTTGGATAAATATTGGAGGAGGGAAAATAATTGTTTCTCTCCATATAAAAAATGACATCAATTAAAAATGTTAGAATAACTAATCTAATATGTTTTTTTATTCTCACATTTATTTTATCTATTTTTCCCTCCTCCAATATTTATCCAACCCAAATATTCCCACATTTGTTATTGTCACTATAAATAACATACACGACACTTTTAGTTGTCATTATAAATGATTTTAACTGACATATAAATTTGTCATTATTACAATAATAACAAGGCATGTATAAATATATTTAAAACATGAGTTTTTCTGACATTTAAAATTGTCATTATATGAATAATTAGTAACACGTATGAAGTTGTCATTAACATCTTGTAATGACATTAAAAAGTGTCACGAAATTTAAGACGACATTGGAATAAATGACATTTGTTGGAGGTGTCACTAAAACTTGAAAATCTTATTCATCCATTTTTTGATAGCATATATATATACATGTATAGAACTGATGATTCAAATATTCATCACATGCACGGTCTTAAAATCTCGTATCCGTAAATACTTGATCCAGCAGCTAGCTTGGGGGTGGATCCAGTATTTACAGATTATGATTTTGTAATGTTACGAAATTTCCCAAAGGATATGTCATGAAATGGGAAGTTTATAGTTTAATAATCAGAAATTATGTATTTAATTATTAGTTTTTATCCTCTCATGACCTCTTATTGGTTAATTCTGCGATCAAACCATGACATTGAATGTATATCTAGCTAGCTTATATGTATTACCAAAATTATGTGTTGGGTACAATAATTGTCTATGTTTGGTAGAACAATTGAAATGCGACACTTGAGTTGTTGTACTGTTTAAATGCACAATTATCACAAACTATAATTTTTTTATAAAACGACAAATGCTCGATCTTACAATTGATTTCAGAGTCAAGATCACAAGTTCTATTCTTATTTAAAACAAGAAGCGTAATTATTGAGAGTGAAATTATATCAGAGCAATTGAAACATAACATTTGAGATGTTGTACGGTTTAAAGGATTTGCATTTCACCATTATCACCAGTTATAGCTTTTGCTAAAGCGGTAAACGTTTGTTTCTACATAGCGTATCATGTAATTTTGAAAAATAACTTAAGTCTCCTTATTTAATTTAATTCGACGCAGCAAAAGTCTCATGACTTGGTAATTTCATTAAACTTTAAAGGCTCTGTTCCCAACATAATTCCCTTAATTTCACACATTTTAATATTCGAATTATATTCTATTGTATTGCTTTATTATTGAATACATTTTAACATGCTTCCAAATATCTACACATTCTAAAATCTAATTTTTATATCCAAATCAACTTTAAGGGTATATATCTCTTCCTTTGAGACCCACGACGAACATAATTTTAGACTCCTCCTAATGTTTGATGTTCATTTTATTTATATGATAGTTGAATGTTTCGTGTACTTTTTTTTACTTAATATGACTTTAAAAACTTAGTAGATTAAAATATCAAAATTGTGCTACCTGATCAAAAAAAATTGTTTTTGCAATCTCTTTGTCCATATTTTTTTCTCGGATGAAAATTAATATAAAAAATTGAAAATATGATATTAATTTATGATATTTGAGTACTAATTGTTTCATATTTTGTAGTACTGGTAGTAATGGTTCATGTCTTTTCTATGATGAAAATTGATTTAAAAAAAACATTGAAAATGTGATACTAATATATGATATTTAAATACCAAAATTTTCAGATATGATACTAATATATGATTTTTGAGTATCCAAAATGTATAACATGTGTTAATTATGACTCATGTTTTTTCTCAGATGAAAATCGATACAAAACATTGAAATTGTGGTACTAATATATGATATTTTAGTACAAATGTTCAGGTATGATACTACTATATGGTTTTTGATTACCCAAAATGTATAACAGATATTAATGACTCTTGTCTTTTCTCGGATGAAATCGGTACAAAATATTAAAAATATTATGCTAATATATAATATTTGAGTATCAACTCTTTTAAATCCGATACTATCATATAAGGGTATGTTTGGTGTGTAGGATAGGATAACTAATTGGATTGATGACAAAACTCAAGGTAAGGATATATAATGTGTTGTGATAAAACATGTTTTGTTTGGTAAGATTTTAATGAGTATGATAAATTTTACATTTTTTGTTGTTGAGACAAAAATACCCTAAACTAGCATTGATGACAATTTAATATATAAAATGATATTTGTAGCAATGTTTTCAAAATCACGTGTTTTGTTAAATAAATAAATACTTTATAAAATTTTAAATTATAAATTATGTATTTATCTGATAATTTATTTTTTTAATAAAAATTAATATGATTTTGCATTTTATCTCATTTTTAATATTGATTTCTAATTATTTTTTTCTCTATTTTTTTAAATTTTATTTTGTTTCATCATGAAATTATTTATGTGATGTGTGCGAAAAAAAATAAATAAATAAACCATCAAAGAATAGAATCCAAAATTGTAGATCTCTCATGTTGATTTTTTGTAGGGAAATGGTAATTTATGTTATATTTTAGGAATTGGATTGTCAATCCCTTTAAAACAATAGGATATCTTTTCAACCAAATAGGTTTTTTTTATCATGATCTTCTTGATTAATTGGGTCCATAAAAAATGAGACAAACATGAGATTAATAATATATACTTGACTTATCACTCACACCAAACATACCCTAAGAGAATAAATATTGATATTAATAGAATGGTTCTAATTTTATATTTAAAAAATATCATAAGTGTGGGCAAAAATTTTTTTTGCTATTAGACTGAACACACATTTATTCTAAAGATTTAAAATCAAGCAGCCCAAAAATTATACACTAGACAAGTGCTAAATATGCATATGCAGACAAGAAGACGTTGCGAGAATGATGTACTTCTGAGAAGCTAACTGCTATATGCCATGTTTGAAATCGGTAAAAACGGATTGAAGGAGGGAATTTAGAGGGTGTCTTTTTGGACTCTCTGAATTCTCATTTGTTATTTTTTCTCGTTGTTTCGAGTTCATCTTCACTATCCTTTTCCTTCGCCCTCGTGTGGATATGTGGCCGAAAAATTGTGGGAAATTTGGCGAAAAAGTGCAGAAAACCGTGGAAAAATGGCACTTGTTCTTTTCTTGGATTTAATGTTGTGGGCTTGCTTTCCTTGATCAGGTTTTGGAGATGAAAGTTTCAGGGTAGGGGCTGTTTTGTTGCATTTGAAGAGTACTTTTTTAATGCAAAGTTGGTCGATTGGTATGTTTCTCTGCGAGCTCAGGAATTCTCGTGGTTATAATTCTTGTTGTTTTGTGGTCCTATGGTGATTTATTTTTCTGTATTATGTTTTTTTGCGGTTTATTAAGATTTTCTGGTGCATGCTTACTTATGGATTTGTGCGCCCGGGATCAAAAGTTTTGATTGACGGTGAGCTAGTTTTGGGTATTAAATTGATGGTGGGCTAGTTTTGGGTATGAAATCTATGGTGAGCTTGTTTGGTATGTTTACTCCTATTTATCTTTTGCGTAACTTTTTTATACCTGAAAGACTAGTTGCTTTTATTCTGTTCATAAATGGTATGTGAACCAGTAATGTTATCAGTAATACTACGAATATTTTCCACGTTTGATGTATGGACCAGGGTTTCAAGTATGCATTTTACATCAATTGTTTGTGTGGTACTTGTCACTTATGCTCCTAATAAGTAACAACCATCCATAATCTCTAAGCCGTGAGAAACTCATTTGTCAGATAATTTTTCTATCGTTCATACATAGTGTTGGACATGTCCAAACAGAGACATAATGCTCTGTATATTGCACTTTCGAACCTTTGTACGCGAGAGGAAACGAAGGACAGTTCTATAGTTCTTTTCTGTTATAGTTATGGTTTGGTCTTCACAAATGAAGCATTTTCCAAAGCTGTGCCGAGTTCCTTTCTCAGTGAGTTTATAAATAGAATTATAAATAAGTGATGCTAGATAACCCTTTAAATCCCAAGAGTCTGATTCTCTGTTAATCTTTAGGGAAATCGAGAAAAGGTGAATTTTGCATTGTGTTAATGATTGGTTTAAGCAAAACAGCTTATGTCTGTATGTCATCAAATATGTTGTTGTCTTAGCCATATGAAGATTGCTCTTCGTTCCTTTAGCTATCAGCGACTTCCCTCAGACAAATTCATTGTCTTATCTTGCTTATGTTGAATCATATTTTTGTATACATACATTGTCTTAAAGTTTGAAGCAGTTGCATTGTAGTTCTGAAATTCTCGTTATTGAGAAGAACATTTTAAATTTTTCACTTTAAAAATTTTAATCTGGTTCCACATTAATATTGTCTTTTTGTTTGGTTATCTTTATACATGCAGGTTTCAGATTTTGTTCAGTTGGAGATGTTAGTTATTCTTACCTATTAAGCATGTTGATCCACATGAAAGCTCGGCTTACCTTAGCTTCAAACAATAAGATTTGGATTTGAGGTTTTTATCCATGGGTCGGTTGATCTACATTTCACATGGAAAAAGACTTGTCTAGGGCAGCAAGATCTTCATGCAAAGGATATCTTTCGGTTGATTATTACCCTTTGGCATTGAGTTAAGCTTGCTTAAAATTTGTTACAGTCAAGGGCAAGTCTCCTTTGGCGTTTATACTCGGCTCAAGAAGAATGGAAAATTCTTTCAAGCCACTTAGTATTATCTGATCACTTGTATTGTTCAGGGTAAATCTCCTTTGGAAAATCTTAAGTTCATGTACTTAGGTTGTGCTTATTTCTAACCGTTGAATAGCTTCTGAGTGATAGAAAGACTAATTCCACCAGAGAAAATGGTATTTCACTCTTATCCCAGTACACGTGAAAGGAAGAAAAGTGGCTTTTCGTTAAGCCTCCCGGGAGGAAATTCAGCTGAAAATGTTTTTAGCGTCAGTGCAACCTACTATCTATTAATAGGCGAGAACAGACTGCTTCACCTATCAATACTGTTACAGCCATCTAGAAGCCTCAGAAGATCATCATCTCTATCTGGATAGAATAATTACTTCATTCACTCATTGAACAAGACTCCATGTACAGATAGAGAAGCAAAATCATTTTCTGTCCACTACACTTAGTTAGACGCTAACCTTGACCTAAGTTGGAAATTCTCGTATTCAGAATCTTTCCTTTTTCGACTTCAACTCCATTTGCATTGGAAGCTGATTTGGGTTTTATTCAAGACATCCTTCACCGGTTGAAAATTTCATTCAATCATACCTGTCGGTAGAAACTTCGCAGTCTAGTCCATCTTTGGTCAAATTTCCTTTGGAATTTCATCGTCCTGAATCAACTATTGTATTATCGTAGCTGGAAATCCTTTCGTTTAATATCTCCCATTATGAGTACTTAATTTTAAGGGAAAAAATAATCCTGGTTGCAGTTGAACAATTTATTGCATTCATTCAGTCAGGCGGGGTTGTCGTTGCAAGTTAGTTAGTCACTAGTGTTACAGAGTGGGTAACTCTTTTTTTTTTTTACTCTCAGATCACATCTTGCAATTTTTGTTTAGTTTCATTTTTCCATGAAGTAAATAAAAATATCTGCATATTGCTAAATGTGGAGTTTATTACAATTTTAAATAATGTTTATATGTGGGTCATTCTAGTTGAAGAAACTAAAGGATAAAAAGCTGAGCATATTATTATTTGGGAGTGATTCTCTTTCTTGGTCTTAAAAACTATTGGGGTGGTGTGTGGATTGTGAGCATGCCATTGAACCAGAGTAGGACACCAAATAGAAGTTCCAATGTAATCACTTCTTGTTCCATTCCATCAAATCCCGGTCCTTTCATTTCTTGGTAAAAATATATCTTTGTTTAATCTATTCGCTCATTCTAATAGGAATCATCTTGCTACTCAGTGATTTCTATTCTCAGTGAAATCAGCAGTTTTGAGGATCAAGATGACGTCGAGTCTCTATATGGTGCACATGTCCGTTATGTTTTCTCAAGTCTTGAGGATAGCATTAAAAAACTATTGGTTTGGTGTCTGACCCATTGGAACAATGGGAAAGGTGGTCAATGTGGACATGGTTATGGACTTGGAAGCCCTGATGGAAGCAAGTACAAAATGTCAATTCGAGAAATCTTCAGAATATTCGTCTCATTTCAGTTGCGGACTATATAGTGTGTGTTGCATGGCTAGGGAAAGTGGGAGATATTGTCGAATGTGTGACTATCTTGTTCGACACTGTTTGTTCTGTGGATGCTGGACTTATATATGTAGAATGGATTGACTGTGCTTTATACAACTACAAGAACGAACCCGCTCCACAAAGTTTGCAGGACTTGAAAAATTTATCCTTGTTGCCCTCTCTCCCCTATGTGAATTGGCAGCGTGGTGATTGGTGCGTTCTTCCGATGGAACAGATTTTGCCAACTGCTACCGACTTGGGGCTGGTTAAAGAATCTAAGAAATCAGAAACCATAATTCAGAAAACTGCTGTTATTATGAAGACTAAAACTAAAGTTGACGTCCAGTGGCAGGATGGTAGTCAGTTGATCTCAGTAGATTCACATTTGTTGTTTCCAGTTAACTAATCGATGTTCATGATTTATTGCCTCATGCATTTGTGTTGGAAAATGGGATGGTTGATTCTCAAGTTCTTGGACTCAGGAGATGAGGTATCATGAAATGTGTGGATTCAAACAACGGACTGTCGTGGTAAAATGGTATGAGCCCTTTTTAGATCTATGGAATTCAAAGGAGAAAGAGATGGAGGAGATTGTGAGTGCTTATGAACTTGTTGAGCACCCAGACTACTCAGAACGCAGTTTTTAGGGCCACCAGTGTGTTGGTAATGTTGGACGTGCCAGCTATGTGAAAACCACACAATATTGAAAACTTGTGTGGGGGAAGAAGCTGATCTTAAAGATATTGAAAATAGTGATTTTATATCAAAATATCGACAACTATTTCTGATCTAATATCGGAATTGTAGTTGGACTCAAACATTGACATGTTAAAAAGTTCAGTGGGCTTCAGGTTCTATAAATGAGGTATGCATCTTCATTTGTTTTTAGGATTTATTTTGCAAGAGCCACAACATATCTGGCGATGACTGTAAATTTCTGCGCTGCTAGATGCTAGTAAAATTTGAATATTCCCGTTAAGGGAGTGGCAAAAGAGGTGGAATTGTGGTAAACTAGATAACAATATGGAACTTGTGAATAAGAAATAAATGAAATCTCATTGATCTTTGGCGGCCGACACAAAAATTAGGTGGATAATTTAACAGCTATTGTGAAACTATTATACTTATGGAGTCTGCTCAACTGAGAATGGAGGTTGTTTTTTGGGTATCTTTATGGCACATTTTACTTATTATTATTTTGTGAAAAGGGTCTATAATGTTTTATCTTGTCTTTGTTGATAAATTTTCTTATTGCATTTATTATTTATATAAAAACACGCTCAAAATCTACCCCTGAGGATGAAGTACTAGAACTTTGCCACTTGAACCTTGGTGGCCAACTGTCGATAGTAGATGACATAGAGACCCCTGAAAAGGATATTTTATTTCCATTTTCCAGCACGCTCCTGGAATCTTTTCGGCAGTTTGATATGGTCAGTGATAGCTTGGACCACCACTTTTTCGACATGTCTGATACTGGCATGCAATCTCCTCAGGTTAGAAAATGATTTATGTCGTTTTGAAGTAGATTTGATCTTTTTATCCTACTTCTCGTTTTTTGTCAGTTTCTGTTTAGATGGAAAGAGGTTGGTTGAAGAAGGTTCATCAAGAATGGAGTATTTTAAAGAAAGATCTTCCTGGTCAGAAAATCATTTACTGCCACCAAACAGTTCCATGACACATCTTTTCAAAACTTTATTTGCTAATTTTCTGTAGTCTAGACAGAAACCATATATGTTCGAGCCTACGAAGATGGAATGATTTTGCTTCGAGCATCAATATAGGCATTTCAGGGATGCCGTATCATGATGGATTGTTCTTTTTTTGATATCTACCTTCCCCGACTATACCCCAACGAGCCACCAGTAAGTTAGTTTCTCTATCAACATATATTGATGAAAATTATTTAGATTCAGTTAAAAATCAAGATTTCTGCATACAGATATTGTACTACCACTCTAGTGGACTTCGTACAAATCCAAACTTCCACGAGACAGGAAAAGTCTGTCTTAGTCTCATCAATACATGGGGAGGATCCGATGGTGAAGTTTGGAATCAGCGTCATCCACCATTCTCCAAGCCCTTGTACTCGACGAGAAGCCTTATTTCCATGGGGCTGGTTATGATACGCAGATTGTCAAAGTGAAGAGACATAAGAACTCGGTCACCTATAACGAGAACGCTTTTCTTCTCAGTTGCAGCCTGCAGGTCCATGTTATACATACTCAACAAACCACCCAATGTAACTAAATTGATAAAGGCCTTTAGCAAAGCCAAGATATTGTGTTTTAACTGTGTGCATCTTAAAACACTGACTGTTTCGGCTAGAACAGCATGTTGAAGAACTTGTGGATCAGCATTTTAGGAAACAGTCCATAAATATTTTATCGACTTGTTGGGCGTATATGCAAGGAGCTACTGTGAAATTATATGTGAAATTAATTAAAGTATAGATAAATTTATTAGAAAAATATAAATGATTTTATTTAAATGAAAATTTAAGATATTATTAAAGTGAAAATGAGACCAATGATTAGTTGATTAGTTCATGTACAATATTTGAATAATGAAATATTTTATTGATGACGTGGAGTCAAAACACTTCTAAAAAAATTCAGTCACTAACATCTGTGAACTCCTCTCCGCTCATTCACAAAGAGGAGAGAATTAAGGCGTAATTCAACATCAAAATGCTACGGAATAGTGACAAGATCAAAGCTTTTGTTCAAACTTTTGTTATCAACTCCCGATGTTACTACACGAAGAACAAGCAAAAGAAAATCTCATCTCTGTATGAGAAAATCAGTCCGTTGGGAAACCCTAGCGTTGATGTAACTCGGGAGCTGGACACATGGGTTGGAATGGGCAATAAAATCCGATTTGCGGAGCTCCAACGCATTATTCTTGACCTCCGTAAGCGAAGAAGATTCAATCATGCTCTCCAGGTACGTAAAATTCGCGAGCAAAGATTTGTAATTGCGTCTATTGGGTTCGCGAATATCATGGTTTTCGTTAAATTTCTCAGTGAACTGCTGTGTTAACTATGCAATATTTGGAGTTTTAAGTTGTACTAGGTTGAGGCTCAACTTTGTAGAATGTGTGCGGTATTTTGATATGCTGATTTGGTTTGACCGAGGGGCATTATTATTCCTGTGTTGCAAAATACTATATTTGCAGTAGTTTAATCGGCCCATCGGAGGGAAAGCTGGGAGGAATAAGGCAACATTTGAAGGTCACTAGGTTTCCTAATATCGTGCCTCATAACGTTACAGGTTTCAGAATGGACAAAAAATTCAGGAATGTATACGCTGACCCCTGTTCAACATGCGGTGCAGTTGGATCTGATTGGTAAGGTTCATGGTTTTCTTGCGGCAGAAAACTACTTCAATGGCTTGAATGAGCAAGATAGAACTGAGAAGGCTTATGGTGCTCTTCTACATTGTTATGTTCGGGGGCATCAAACTGAGAAAGTATTCGCACATCTGCAGGCAATGAAAGAGAAGGGTATTGCTTTGGCTTCCGTTGCTTACAATGACATCATGTCCCTTTACTCTAACATTGGTGAGATTGACAAGGTCCCTAGTGTCTTAGACCTGATGAAAAAGAATGGGGTCCAACCTAATAATTTGAGTTACCGGATATGCATTAATTCATATGGAGTGAGATTTGATATTGATGGAGTGGAAAAAATTACGAGTGAAATGGAAAGTCAATCCCACGTTGTCATGGATTGGAATACATACGCTGTTGTTGCAAATTTTTATGCTAAGGCAGGCCTCAAAGATAAAGCAAATTTTACCCTGAGAAAAGCAGAGGGAAGGCTAGAGAATAAAGATGGTCTTGGTTATAATCATCTCATCTCTTTACATGCTGGACTAGGAAACAGAGAAGATGTTTTCAGATTATGGGATCTTGAGAAGAATGCTTGCAAGAGGTGCCTTAACAAGGATTACATAAATATACTGGACTCCTTGGTTAGGCTGGAAGAGCTTGAAGAAGCAGAGAAAGTTTTGAAGGAGTGGGAGTCATCTGGAAACTGCTATGATTTTCGGGTGCCAAATGTGGTCATCGCAGGACACATAGAGAAGGGTTTGTGTGAAAAGGCTGGAGCTTTACTTGAATACTTGATGGAAACGGGGAAGGCATCAACGTCTAATATCTGGGCTAGATTGGCAGCTGGTTACATGGAGAAGGGTGAGATGGAAAAGGCTTTGAGTGCCATGAAAGTAGCTATCTCTTTATGTGATGCAAGAGAAGGGACTATGATTCAGGATACAGTGATTGTCAGAATATTGAGTTTATTTGGTGAGAAAGGGAGTTCCGATGCCACAGAAGATGTTGTGAATTTGTTGAGATCTGTTATGTCATTGAACAGACAGATGTATCACACCTTGCTAAAATCAAATATTTCTGGTGGTAAAGAAGTGAATAGACTCCTCGACATCATGAAAACTGATGGTTTTGAAGAAGATGAAGAGACGAAGAGGATTCTTGCCATGTAGAAGAGTGGAATGTAGGAAATGGATTCTTTTGTAACAGCTGCATGACTTTAGTTGTGAGAATATTAATTTAAGAGAGTAATTGGTATCCAAGAAACTACAGCTCGCAAGAAAGATGACAGAGGATAATTATTTGGTTCTGTTTAAACGATTTTCTGTCGGTTTTGGATTTTGGTAATTTTATTTTTTGGTTCGGGTTTTTCGTTTTTTAAAAAAATAAAAAATCCAACTCTACCGTTTTACAACCGAAAAACCGAATGGACTGTTTTGCATATAATATAGTAAAATGATAAAAAGTTTTATATATAACATGTTAAATTAGACAAAAGGGTAATGAGTGGGTTTCATGTGAGACCGTCTTACGGATTTTAATATGTGAGACGGGTCAATTCTACCTATATTCACAATAAAAAGTAATACTCTTAGCATAAAAAGTAATATTTTTTCATGGATGATCCAAATAAGAGATCCGTCTCACAAATACGACCCGTGAGACCATCTCACACAAGTTTTTGTCAAGGATAATATACTTAGGGGTGTTAATCGGTCGGTTCGATTCGATTTTTGGTTTTTTTATTTAAGTTTTTTGGTTTTCGGTTTTACAAATATATAATCCGTTATCCGAACCATTTTTATTCGGTTCGGTTTGCTACCGAAATGGTTCGGTTATTTCGGTTTTGATACAATTATTTAAATTAATAAGATAAATATATTGTAAAATATAATATGTTATCTTTTTACATGATTTCATTGTAAAATATTTAAATATAAAGTCTAAATGAATTACATAAACAACAATCAACTAAATATTATTCAAAATAATTCATCATTCACTAATATTATATCAAAAAATATATAATAAAAATAAAATTATTAATTTAATGAAATTTCAGTTTTTTCGATCGTTTGGTTTTGACATGTATAATTTGAAATCGAACCAAATAAATTTCTGTTTTAACATTTATATCCGAATTATAAAATTCGATTTTCGGTTCGAGTCAGTGTTTGGTTTTTTTTGTTTGGATTTTCAGTTTTTTCGATTTTATCCGAAGTTTGAACACCCCTAAATATATCACTATTCAAAAGTTTTTTTTAGGTGCTTTTTCAAAAATTTATAAAAGTAACGCGCTTTATATAAATTTAGCAAAACAATTTGAAATTATTTATATGCAATTTTTTTCTAAAGTAACGTGCTTTATATACTAAATGAATTTTTTATCAAGTATAAATAGAGGTCATTTCTCAAAAAAAAAATTGCATAGAATTCTTTTTCGTTGATATGTCATCTTATGATCTCTGCGTCTGAAAATAATTCACTAGAATATCTATATGGTTGTTCTTTTGATATGAGTTTTGTAAGTACTGTTATCCACCAATGATCACTGACATTTGTGTATAATACCGGCTCATATTCATCTTGAAAAATAACCATTTTTGAAAGTTTTTTGCAAATTTTATTTAGTTGGCAAAGTCCCTAGAGTGTTATTCTCTCCATGTGTGTAAGGTCCAAAATGCGATAACGTAATCTAAATGCATTAAAATCTAGGAAAAATGAAAAACGACTAATTAAATTGTTATTTTTGCATTAATTAAATGTATTAGGCATGTTTACATGTTTAAAATAGAGTTTTATATTAGAATGCATAAAACTGTGTTTTAAGGGTTATTCATCACGCGATCGAGGAACGGAGAGCGGTGACCATAAAAGGAAAATATTTTTTATTAAATGATTATTTTTAATTATTTAATATATGGTGTATTTTAAACGGTCTTTTCGAAAATGATGCTTTTTGAGGTGCTTTTACCCGTCGAGTCGTATTTTAAACCGGCAATCAATTTTTGACGAAAATANGAGTAATAATTTTTTCAGTAAATTTCATCAAAGTATTAACATGAATTCCGATATTATACACGACCGGATGAAATTGAGAACTCCAATGAAGGTCTCAATAAAAACTGTTAAGATTGGAACTTGAACCTAACTCAACCTCAAAAACTAGCTCAATAGGGGATGATTGTCCAAATCCATATATGTAACTCTCAGGGATTTTATCTAACCAGTGTGGGATAACTAACACCTCCGTCACGTCCATGAATGAACATCTGAAGCGTGAAGTTTACAAATGACTCAATTATGGGCAGAACGGGTGTCCCAACTATGAACAATCCAACACATAACGGTAGAACCTGAGGTCTGATACCATATTAAGATTGGAACTTGAACCTAACTCAACACGCTCCTAACACTACAAAAAAATACTCTTACAGGAGCGGTTTTTTTTCAATTTTAAGATCGGTTTTTAACCGCTCCAGCACTTGTACCACCGGTTGCAAAATCGCTCCTCTTATCTATGACCTTATATCTTATAGGAGCGGTTTTTTCAACAGGTGGTACAAGTTGAAGAACCGCTTCTATTGTTTATTTTAGGTGTGGTTTGATAATGCTCGTATCCATCATGAAGAATGGTTTTTTTAGCTACATCGTGCGACGGTTTATGAGAAACCGTCGCCTACAACGTTAGCGACGGTTTTATTTAATCGTCGCTATATTGCGACGGATTAAAATACCGTCGTCTAAAACTGTAGCGACGGATATTATACACCGTCGCTAAAATAGCGACAGATATAAAAAACCGTCGCTAAAATAGCGATGGCTTGTTCATATATTCCGTCGCTGACTTAGCGACGGGTTTAACATCATTTCCGTCGCTAGTATTTTCAATAAAATAAAAAAAATTTAATAAAGCTAAAAAAAACTTACAATATTAATATGATAACATAATACCTGATCTTAACTAACACTTAAAAATTTACTAAAAATTAAAGAGAAAAAATTTAAATTAAATCCAAACTAAAATCGTGTAAAAAAAATTTTATTGTTGTGAAGTGGTAAAATTGTGTAAAACAGAAAAATTTTAAGTGTTGTGAAGTGGTGTAAAAAAATGGATCCCAAGGTGAGGTATTTATAGAAAATGCTGCGACGGTTAATAGAACACTCCGTCGCTACTAGCGACGGGTAGAACAGAAACCGTCGCGATATGTGGCGGTTTTTTGAAAATTTAAATTAAGCGATAGTGTATCTTATGACCGTCGCTAAATTTAGCAACGGTAAATCTATAATTGTCGCTAATATTAGCGACGGGTTTAAGGAAACAGTCGCTAAATGAATACATGCGACGGTGTGACTTTACCCGTCGCTAAAATTAGCGACGGTTTAATAATACCGTCGCTAAATGTAGCAACGGTTTGATAAACCCGTCGCTAAATATAGCGACGGGTGTCAGTAAAACTGTCGCATTGTTGAAAACGCGACGGTTTTTTTTAAACCGTCGCAAATAATTAGCGACGGTTCTAGCATAAACCGTCGCTAATTATTGTCAATACAGTTTATAAACGTATTTAATAGGTGCAATTTTCATATCAATCCTAAAAAAAGAGCTATAAGGGCGGTTCACAACACCGATTTTTTGAAACCACTGTTAAAAATATTCAATTAGAATAGTTTTCAGAATGGTTCTAATAGTTAAATCAATAGGAGCAATTGATAGCAGCGGTTGATACAAATCGGTACTAAACATTGCGCAATTAAAGCGGTAATGCGACCACTCCTAAAAGTAAGGAAATAGAAACGGTTTAAGTAAAACCGATATTGTTGTTCAATTTGCACGAGCGGTTTTAGAAGTGCTCCTCAAAAACCGCTTCTACAAACACTTTTTTTTGTAGTGGGTGGCCGCACTTGGCTTGTAGGATCGGGTTTGATGGTTGCTAGTTCTATGATCTTTAAGCTTGGTCCATCATTGTCTCTAGGTTGATTCATGGTCCTAGGATGGTCAGCTAGGGTTTGGTTGGGTTGGCCATGGGCTAGGGTCGAATGAGTTGAAGGTTTGATCAAGCTAGGGTTTCGAAAAATAAGTGCAGAATTTTCAGTAGCTGTGTAGGCTTGTTCAAGGGTCTTAATTGGATTGATTTGGGTTGCATAGAGTATGGTTAGGTGTTAATAAGACATGATTCAAGTTTGGTTAAGTTTCGAGTTGATTCGGATAAAAACTGAGACATACGTTTAAGTTGTAAAACGAATTGAGAAATTAGTCGAGGAGCTTAAGTTTACATTTAAGAAATATTTATGGGTGTATTTTAAGGTGTTATGTTAAGTATGGATGGATTTGGGTCGTCGTTTTAAGGTCCAAAGGTAAATTGAGAAAGTTGAGATTTCAGGGGCAAAACAGTCATTTTACAACTAAAAAATGTTAGACGTCATGGCAGTGCCCTGAATGCTGAATTGAATGATAAAATGTCTGTTTTGAAAGGTTATGGAATTTTATGATGAAAAACGATAATGCTGAAAGACGTGTTGTATGCTTGGTTTAAAAGAAAGAGATATCATTGCATGTATTTTATAAAGTGATGGAAACAACTAAAAATGCTTTGAAAGAAGTGATTTAGTTATGACGTTAAGGAAATGAGGATTCGTGGGGGACATGGCCCCAGAGAGAGCCCGATTATGGGAGAAGGCCTCAGAGGGAGCCCGATGATTGAATTTCCATAGATATGATATGGTGATATGTAATGCCAAGGCTCAGTTGACGGGTGAGAGTGTCAATGATATCCCGGCC
>NC_133306.1:5639583-5737102 GCF_012295235.1 Primulina huaijiensis
ATATATAATTAATAAAAAAACATAGTTGTGGTTTCTTGCTACCTTAATTTTAAACCAATGTTCAAATGTTCTTTGACATGTATATCATTTTCATCAACTATGTTCATTGGAATATGATTACATCTAACGAACTCATATTCTTGCTTACTTAATTTTAGGGTTGATTTGGAGTTAGTTCCTTTCCTATCATACCAATGGATCTTCATTGTAGTTACGTTGATAATTTTCTTGAAATCTTCTATGGATAATTGTGATTAAAACTCAACATCTTTATGGTGTAAAACTATCTTAAAGAATTCTATTTCTACAGTTTTGAGGTTTTTATCTGCTATTAATTGAAAGATTGTTTCCCCAACCATCTAGAATCTTACATTTTTGGGTGTAGAATTTTTCTTTCATCACAACACTTGTTGTTAAATTGGATTGACATTTTTATGTAAAATGCCTCTTTTGGTTTCTAGACGATTATCTTGTGATCACATGATGTTGTGAATACTAATCAACTAGCCTCATTTTCTTGTGTATAATATGTAAACATTTGTAGGAAATTATTTCATAGTAAAATTCATCTCATATATCATGAAAATAAATCGGTGGTGTTTTCATCTTGTATCAAGGTGTTTTTCATATACCTTCGATTAAGATTTCTATTTTCTTAATATCTTTGCATCAGATTTAGATTATCTTTGAGAAATCTCGTCTACTTATTTTATGTAATTCTTTCTCTAGTTCTTTTGGACAGACTCCTCGTTTTGCTATAGAGATTCTAGTCCTTGATTCAACATAAACAGAAAAGTATTCTGCCTTTTATTGTTTATATATCGAAAATGAACTCGTGGTCATTGAATTATCACGTTCGATCTTCTGCCAAGAATTCCATTTTGTTTTCAATTTGTTTCTAAGGTTTATGTGCTCAAGAAATTCTAATCGAACCAATTGATCAAGTTCTTTTCCCGTAATTTTTTTTATATGAACGTTCAATTCTCCGATATTTATCATTCATTGATAAGTTTCTATCATCGGCTGTTACAAACAATATATGGTATTACAACGAAATTAATTTATTTGTTTTGTAATATAAAAAATTATTTTTAGTTCCATCCATCATTCCGGACATCTAAACTTTTCTATTGTCGAAAAACTTTTTGTTATAGGTTGAATTTCTTGGACATTTGTTTTTCCCCACATGTTACTTGTGATCATATCTCATTGGATATATAGTCTCTTTAATTCTAGTCTAAGACTTTGATTTTTTTGTAGAATCGATTTGTCTTGGATCTGGATATTTGTTTCATTTATTAAAATAAACTCTATCCAATATCGAATCTTGAAGATTATCTATCAAGGCTAGACTGAAATCTCGATTTGGCATGTTGTAGGAACTTTTTGGATAAATTTCGAAACTGCTTAAATTTGAATCTATGACATGGTTTTTGCTATTTCTGGCTTGAGCTTTTGTAATTCTTCTTTTATTTTTTTCAAAAGAAATTAATTACATTTCCATATGATTTCCCTTTAGTTTCATGGGGGTTGTCATTTTCATTGTGGAAACTTTATAGATTAGATGATATTTTATGTTTCTTAGGCCAAGATTTCCTAAGAATTTTTCTATATTTACAACACAAAATCCTTGATATTTCTTTAAATTAGTATTTTCCCTCACGATCTTTTGGACCATGTTTCGAGACATAGTTGTCTTGTTAAATAATCCGGACAAATCCTCATATGTTTTGTGTCGAAATATTTCGTCTTCGATCAGACTCTGATTATGTTTCTCTATTAGATTTTTCTTGACTTAAAATTTCTTCTTCGTATATACTCTCGTATGATGAAATCTCTTCAAACTAATATACTTGAACAAGATCTTTTTAATAAATTACTTCTTCTATATCTGAAGTTGATTCAAAATGTCTTATTCCATTTTTATCATTTTCTAGGTAGTTGGTCAAAATATGACCTCCTGCTGCACATGTCCAGCAATTACAATCTTTAAAATTTTCATTAGCTCTGATGTGAGCTTTTTTAAAATTTTCTTTTGATATTCGTCTTGCATTTCGAGATGAGTTCGATGCTTAGAATGACATCCTACTTCTTGATGGTTTACTTCTTTGTTCAGATTTAAATTCTTTTTTTAAAAAAATGCTTTTATGAGTTGGCTACGTTATTTTGTTAAAATTTTAAAAAAAATTACGGTAGTTTGATAAATTTTTTGTGAAAAGACAATAAACTAATGAAAAACCTCATTCAAAAGGCCATAGACATTAATACAAAATATTAAATTTATTTTTAAATCATTTTATTATATTTAATTATTTTTATTATATTTGTTTTAAATTCTTAGTTTTATTTAACTATCAAATCTTTGATATTTTCAGATATTTTAAAAGAATATTCAACTTTTTACTAACAATTTATTCAAAACATTCAAATTAATTTATTATTTAATTTTAGTAATTAAACTGTATAAACCGAACCGTAATACAAGAAAACTGAATCGAATTGAAATGAAATAAAATTATTCAATTTTCGGATTACATTTGAAAAACCGAACCGAAATTAGTCAAAATCAAACTTGTTGGCAGCACATTTGTCAACTGTTAGATTCTGTTACCACAAAAATTACAATTAAATTTATGGAATGTATATTTCTTCAACAAAAAAATTGGAACGTATAGACGATTGAGCAGAATATTGCTGATGAATTAGGTCACATAAATTATGAGACCAAAGTTCAAGTAAATGTTTTTTAAATCAGGTAAATTAATTTTGCAATCGTATTTTCCTCGTTAAAATATAATGATATGAAATTATGACAAAAACTAGTGTTGTCAAATTGATCGCACTGCCAAGTCTGCGAATTAAGCGATCAACCCGCCAAAAACTAAAAAGAATAATCATACACAAATCATATAAATAATGAGTAAGTCTCACGTGAGACGGATAAATAATGAGTAAGTCTCATGTAAGCCCGTCTCACGGATCCTAATCTGTGAGACGGATCAACCCTACCCATATACACAACAAAAAATAATACTCTTAGCATAAAAAGTAATACTTTTTCATGGATGACCCAAATAAAAGATCCGTCTCACAAATACGACCCATGAGACCGTCTCACACAAGTTTTTGCCATAAATAATATAATTTTTTTTCAAAATTTCAACTAATAACCATATATAAACCATTATAAATAATATAAACATTTCTAAATTAATCAAACATATATAAATTATTAAAAATATTTCAAAACTCATCAAACATACTTAAATATTAAAAATTATACTAAATTTTTATTAATAAAAATTGGCGACCACCTGGCCCGACCGGCGACCCAAACAAGGCGATAAAGAAGATGGCTGCAATTGAAATGGCACTGTTAAGCTTAGACCATCTCTAATCCAAAACTCTATTTTAAAGCAACTCTACTTTAAAATAGTGCGGTTTCTGTTCCAAATACAATATTCATATCCAACTCATCTACTTCAAATCTTACTCTAAAAAAAAATATTCTCGAAATATTCTTTTTTATTTTATTTAGTTAATTTTTATCTTATTATTTATTAAATATATATTTTTAAATTTAGTGATATAATTATAATTACATTTTATATTGGATATATTTTATATTATATTTTTAATAATTGTGATAATATTACATAAATGATTAATTTCATTATTTTAAATATATTATTGAAATCTATATTATACAATTGAAATAGAAATAATTTAAATTGGTGAAATAAAATTAATACATGACATTATCTTAAATAACATATTACAATTTACAAATACAAATTCAAATATTTGAACGACCATATTCATCCCATAAATTAGCAATTAAAGCATTTCGTAATGCATAATGAGCGTCTTTGTCTTTTATTTTTTTATATCAAGCGAGAAATTCTCGAAATCTGATATGTTCATTGACAGCCATTTCTACCATTGGAGTCGATGCTTCCCTAGAATCTTGAATCGGTGCACTAAGAAATTTGTGTGTTAGATGTTTAATTATAAAATTATTTTAAAATATATTTATAAATTTATATAATTAAATATTTTAATTTTTAAGATTAAATATTTAATAATTAAAATAATAAAATAAATATTATCTAATTATTAAAATAATATAATAAATATTATACTATTATTTAAATATTTCTAATTATTAAATTAATATAATAATACTATCATTATTATACTATTATTTAAATATGTCTAATTATTAAATTAATATAATAATATCATATTATTATATAAATAATATTTAATAATATTTATAATTCTTAATATAAATATTTATAATTAAAAAAACAAAAAAAATTTTAAAAAGAAAAAGAAAAAGAAAACTTCTCTGCGCCAATTTGGCCCAGAGCTTCATTTGGCGCAGAGGGGAATGGAGCTGCGTTGTTTTGCAAATAGCGCAGCTTCATTGGAGATGTCCAAGCGTCAAAATAACGTGAAATGCTATTTTTATGTATTTTGCGCACTCAGTTAAGAATTGGATCCCTATGGCTGAAAGCCCCGATGAACCAAAATTGCATATCTTGGATGAAATGGCCAACCACCTCATGTTATGTGAGTCATATTCTCGATGTAGACAAATTATTCTGATAAAGTGAGCTGCAGTGAAGGTTGTGCCAACGGTGGTGGAGGTGGAGGTAGAGGTGACGGTGGTTACAATTATGGCCATGTCAGTAATGGTGGTGGCTTTCACGGGGTGGAGGATGCTGGAGTAGTGGAAACAGCAATTTTTGAGTTCACTCTACAGTTAGCTGGCTATACATCAGCAACAGCAGAAACAGCAAAGACAAAACATGAAGGTGCAGAAGCAGCCACATTATTGGCAACATTAGGGGATACAGCGGAAGATGTAGAACATGGTTGTTCCACGAATAATCAAGATTACAATTATGGGTAGTAATAAGGAATCAACATCTGTTCTGAACAAAAAGCTCTACGCTTGAAAGGTTGCAATGACGGGCTTCAAGAACAATGGCGGTAAGACCATGTTTGAACCATAAAAATAAATTAAACGATACTGTTTGCACTAAAAATTAAATTGGGCCCAATTAATTGTCTAAGCCCAAAAGTTTAAATTAATAGAAAAGAACAAGAGGCTCATTAGTGTATTTAAATAATTAGATAACGTCCAAGCAAGGAAATCGTGGGAGGAATTCATGATTAGTGGTAGAAGTGGAAGTGATAGTGGAGAAATTGAGTAGTTGAGCAGTCAAGAGTTGAAGAAACGGTCTCAAGGGTGAACAAATAGAGAGAATGAAGCAGCACAGAACACACACAACACACATCGCAAAAACTCCAGGCAACTCCCTGCAGAATTCTCATAGATTTAGTCATGCTTTTTCATTCATATTTTAGCTTCCTCGTACATATTCTAACATTATTTTGTTAGATTTTTCATGTTTTTGTAATTTCCTACTGATTTGTTTATACATATCATGTTGAGAGTTTATTTCATCAAGTTCTATTGTCTTTTCTTTCGTTTTGGTGATGTATTTGTTTAAGTGACTATAACGAACGGTCAAATTTAGTATCCATAATCGTCGTGATTGTTAGAAGTTAGATTTTTATTATTTTTACACAAACTGATGTATTTTTGCATCTGACACGCCGGCAAATCAAATATTGTGCAAATAGATATTAAATAACACGATGACTTCTGTGGATTATCTTCCAAATCAACTGGCATCAATTGAAGTGGTTCATTAAAATGGTACATAAAACAAGAATCAAACAGTAAATCAACTATATCTCACATCAAACCTGCAAAAATGAGGTCAAGCGGAAACAAAGAAAAACTTGTATTTAGGGAAACTATTCGGATTTCTTCATCGAACTGGTTGATAGTTTTCTCTTCATTCGGCTGAAAGGCCCAACTGTCCTATCAATTATATACATGGCAATGATCTGGCTCCAAGATTTATATGACTCCAAATTTTCATAGAACTCTGGTGCAATCTCCTTCACCTTGTGAAGTTTGCTTCCCGGTATTCTTGGGAAATCATGGTGCTCATTGTGGTAACCAACACTCCATGTCATCAGATTCAAAGGGCCATAGTAAGAATACGTTTCTTGATCTGTTGGCTTAAAAATGTAGTGTTCTGAGATAAAATGGCCGGCCATTGGGTGCATTCCGCCCCCAACAAAGGTAGAAAGAATCAAATAACAAAGAGACTTCCAGCCCCAGAAATAAACAAAACTGGCATCAAGGCTGAGTTGAATAATAAAATTAATGAATTCCCACATTCCTGGAGGTTTTGGTTTGAGAAAGAGGGGGCGAAGAGCATAAAAGAATAGCTGTAAAACAACCCATATTGATTTTGAAACGACATTGGTTACAAGATTGGCCTCAGTAAGGCTTGGAATGTCCATATCAATGCCGTCTACTCCTTGGAACCGATGGTGCTCAAGATGATACTTTTGGAAGGTGATAGACATGGGAACGCCAATGGGGAGGTTAGCGAAAATCCCAAGCCACCTGTTGTAAACTGGGGTTGAGAAGGCTAAGTTGTGACTAAGCTCGTGAATGGCCAAGAACAGGTTGTGGTTGAGAAAAGAACCGAAAAAATATGCCAGCACAAGTATCTTCAGCCAACCTGCATCACAGAGGAAGGTTCCGGTCCATAGCTGAAGTGAAACAGCTGCGGCAATCTGTAATATTAGACAATGGAAAACATAAGCAACAGTTTGTTACTATGATGTTTAGCAGTTTTCAAAATTCAAATTTGCTTCAGGGAATCACTATGAATTGAGTACAAATTAAAAAGGGCATTAAACAAATTACCAGCAGTTCCAACTGCTGCACGATGAAAAAAATACATATCCAATGTTTTTCAATTACTTTCAACTTCTTAATTACAACTTTACCTAAAATATTAGTTAATAATGCTACTACATGGAAGTAAAAGAGCAATAATCTATTATCATGAAATCATAGGAATGCTGGATGAAAGACCAATCAATCACGGAAAAAGAATGCAAAGGCATTTGGAGACGGCAACTTCTGTTTCTCCGAACAGAAAATGTGATATTTTATCCACCATAAGCAACATAGCCATCATTTGGCGTGTCCACAAATCGATTAGAACTCTATGAATAGTATTATCTCTCCACGTCCATTAATCATATGCGAGATTGGAAAAGCTGGCGTTTGATAAAGAAACATAGAACATTTACCAAATACAACAAGCTGTGTCAGTGCAATTTAGCTTAAATTTGATTAAGTCAAAGAATTCAAACCCCTTTACAAAAGAAAATATTTAGCCAAACGAAGTTTTCACAATCTAACCATTCAAGTTGAGCAATAATAAAAGAAGATATTCCCTTCACACAAAAATAAACAAATAAATAAAATAAGTTATACTGTATTTTTCCTAATTGGCGATTTTTTACAATTGGGAGGAAAGGGATGAATGGATGCAATGTGAGCACACAAGGAGATCCAATCAAATCCATAGCGCAGATCAGTGAAGTTCAATGCACCAAAGGAACATATCTAAATGAATGGCCTAAAATACGCATAGCAAACTATATCCAGGATGCCATTCAACTGAAGACAAACGAAACAACTCGACAAGAAGACAGAGAAACCTAATATTCCTTAAACAAAAGATAGCCCAATCGCAATGGGCAGAACAAAATCAACAGAAACAACACTAAATTTACAAAAAGATTAAATCTTGGACCCCACAACCCATCAGAAAATATTAGTTGTGCATAAAATACGTGAGAATTACATACGAGCTTGAACAATCTTATCTTGAGCTAATTTTTGAGATCGACTTAATTTCAAATCTCGATCTTTAACATGATATCAAAACTCAAGTTTAACGGTTATGTATTGGACGGGCCATAGTTAAGTCACTCATTCTGTCCATAATTGTATTATTTGTAAACTTAACGTCCAACGTCCAACATGTTCATTATTGAACGTAAAGGGCTTTGTCAAATGAAAATAGGCTGGATAAAATTCTGAGAATTATTTATATGAGCTTGAATAATCATTTCTTGGCCTAATTTTTGGCTTGAGTTATATCCAAATATCAATCTTTAACGGAAAAACCCAATCTCAACTCCGTTAAACCCAACTTCAGTAACCCACATTACAGAAACAAAGACACATAAAAGTACCTTGAGGAAAGCAAAGGGGTCGGGGCCAAAAAGTTGTTTAATCTGCGGGTACTTAGAGAGGATCTGCCTTCTGCGAGAGGCATGAGGCTCATCTGTATAAGACCAGAAAAATTCAGTAGCCATCACACCCTCTTCTTGTTCTGCCCTCTCTTTCCCTGCGTACCCCATTTGTCTCCTCTTCCTCGCCTGTCTCCGCTTCTTCTACTTTTCTTTGTTCTGGGGTGAGTGGGAGGGAGTGTAGGGGGGTGGCTACTCTTTCAATTGAATTACTTTCATGTGCGTCCCTGCAAGAATTGCGGGCTGCCCACCAACTTCGTCCGAAAACAAGGGACAATTCAGGAATTTAGGAGCGATGCATGTGAATTGTGAATGGAGATCACATGGACCACATGTTCTCTTTGATTGGAAGAAAACGCTTGTCCATCAAATTCCTGTTTCCAAAACATAAATTCCATTTTTAAAATTGTAATTAACGAAAACAAGATATTACCAAAAATTATCCAACTCACAAAACTATAAAATTGATAGATTTTTATTTACTTTTACATAATCTCACGAATTTATAAACAAATTTATACTTTTTTTGCAAGATTTTTATAAACTTTTGTGAATTTTTTTATAGAATTTATAAATTTTGTACTTAATTATAATATTTTTTTTATTATTTTCTTTGAACCAATAATTAATTTACATATACAACATATTCAATTTGAAATAGTTTTTTAATATTTATATTATTAAATAAATTTACTTATTTAAAAATTAAATCATTTAATCCTAACATGTGCATATATGTGGGTTTGTTTGTATGCATGTTTGTAAATTTTTAAAAATGCATTAGTTGATTAATCTCTAACCTTGCTTTAATTGATAATATACATGTGAAAAGAATATTATTTATCATTGTGTGGATATAATTTTGTATAAAAATATCATAGCTTACATATTAATTGAAAATGCTAAAAAGAATTTAAAAAATCATGGTTGTTGCAAGGTTATTCATATTACATTAATTTGTATAAATCATAAATTAAATTCACAAAATCAATTCTAAAATTCAAAATTTTCTATGATATTAAAATAAAAAATTATTAAATGAACAATCAGCCAAAAAATGAAGAATTTGAAAAGGAAATATGAAAATATATATAGAGATACATTTCGAAAATTTGAGAGAATGATAAAGATAGATGATATGAGAGAAGATAAGAAGAGAGGTGATGTGAAGCGATAGAGAGATAAATAAATAGCTTGTGTATGAGTTAGAAGTTTTAAAAATCCATCAAAATCTTTGGGTTGAACCAAATACAATTTTTGAAAATTTATAATTGAATCTTAGGATTTAATGTTTGTATATTAATGCATTCCATAAAGTTATTAAAAGTCTATTAAAAATTTGAATATCTCTATACTTTTATAGAGTTTTTAAAAATCAATGTTGAATACCACTTGACTTTTTAAAACTTTATGAAAGTCTATTTTGAATATCACTAGACTTCTACAGCGTATGCAAAAGTTTTAATTGAATATTTTCATACTTTTAAAATCTACAAAAATCATTAAAAGTCAATAAATCTCCTACATTTAATATATCCCATTTGTTTTAAATTTTAGTTATGTAACTTGTTGATGTTAGGTTTTAATCTAGTAATTTTGTTTTTTGTTTTGGTAATTTTTTTGCTTGAATTAAGTCCTTAAACGATGAATATTGATGGTTTGGAGTCAATATTTCCTCATGTGACTCAAGTATCGAGAATAAAAAGTCTATATCATATCCACGAAATTAGATTAATTAAACAACATAATTACTTTTTAACGTTAAATAAAAAAATATAATTAGATTAATTATTCGAAAATGAGAAAAAAATGGTCTCTTATAATGAAATAATTTGAAGCCCTAATTAAAAATAGGAGTTAAAAAGTCACATTTTACAGCTGGAATGGTAATAAATTCATGGGAAATTGATTATTCTAGTCTATCTCAAAGTCATAATTTTAAAAATGGCCTTCTTTATTACATAATTTGCTATTGAACTCACAAAAGACCAAAATGTGTCTGTTGCAGTGAAATGATGCTGCTCAAGCTTCTATCAGAAGATTACGAACAAAGCTTGATGTTAGCATTAAAGCAATTGATGGTATTTCGAGCAGGATACATGAGTTGAGGGAAGAAGAATTACAACCCCAGGTTGCCTCATTAATTCACGGGTACGAAAGCCCGATGCCAGTTGGTGCACCACTATACCGTCCTTTACTGCCGTATCAGCCTTCGCAGTCTTATCAGCAACCAAAGCAGCAACACTTTAAGGCCAAAGGAAAACAGTTCAAGAAACAGACTCGTAGTAGTTCTTCTAGTTCTGGCAGGGGCGAAACTGAAATTGAATGATTTAATTTTTAAATTTTTTTATGGTGGAGAGCTTGGATAATGGTATGATTCTCTCTTTGATACCTAGCCTTAGCTGATTTTTTGTTCCAAATTCTTGCTTGAGAGGGCCATATTTTGAGAGCTCAGAAAATAAAGACAAAATATATTCTAAATAATTTCTTATCCGAAAACTTATGAAATATCTTTTTCCTCGAAACACCGCCATCAAATCATCATATATGCTAGTACTCCGGTATATGCGTTCAGTGGAGGAGTCAAAAATATAACTCTCTTCGGGTTAAAATTTTAAATTCTAGATTCTTTTAATATTTTAAATTGATCTACCCGGACTAATATCATATTATTCCAAAATCATACAAAATGTATACATATTTTTTTAAAAAAAATTTTGACCAGTCGGGGTATATGTGCATGTGGCTCCGCCACTGCATGCGTTACGTGTTTGTATAGTTTAATTTTTTTAACTAAAACAAAAAAATAGTAACATTTTCGTAAACAAATAGTCATCAAAACGTAGTAGATACATCAATTTTGTCATTTTACAAAGACAGTGAAATTTTCGTAAATAAAAAATACTAAGTGGCACAAGAGAAAACATCTAATGTTTTAAAAAAAGAAGAGGTCATATAAAATGACTAGTTTGTCTAATAATGTTAGTTTTATTTTATCTCAAATTTCACCAATTAATTGAAAAACAATTAATTAAAAGATATACGATATAATAAGATAGTAAGACATTAAAAAAAAAAACAAATGATGTCGAAATTAATCTAATATTTCTCTCAAATTTGGCTTTGAATCAAAGAAACATCCCCAAATCTACGCCGCAATGATAGGTTTGGGTCCATGCATTACTGGATCGCAACTTGTTTTTATCATTTCAGACTTTTTTTTTGGCAAAAATAACAATTACATATGGTTGAAATTGTAATATAAATATATAAAATTTGAGTATCGATAAAATTCATGAATATGAAAGACGCGGAAATCAAAACAAGTAAATATGTACATGTAGTTGAAATTATGGTACAACTTTACAAATTTAAATTAAAAATTGTATCAATTTAGTATATAATTATAATTTTGGCAAAAACTTGTGTGAGACGATCTCACGGGTCGTATTTTGTGAGACATATATCTTATTGGGTCATCCATGAAAAAATATTAATCTTTATACTAAAAGTATTACTTTTTATTGTGAATTTCGGTAGGATTGACCCGTCTGACAGATAAAGATTCGTGAGACCGTATCACAATAAACCTACTCTATAATTTTTAGATACAAAATAAGCGCGTTGCAAATTATTCAATTGACTTCTGTTACGAAATAAATGCTCGGGGATAAGTTGTTACATTATTACTCAAAATATACATGATATATGGGATATGCATGCATTCAATCCTTTTCGTCGTCGTGTACATATATATATATTATTCAATTAAATGGTCGGTCCCCTGCTTTTAATGGTCTATATAAGTATTATGTTTAGCTTTTTAAAAAATAATAATAATAACTTATATAATTCAAAGTTCACAAAGAATGGTCTGTGTTTTTAAAATCAATGTGAGAAAATTTAAATATGGTCCCCAAATAAATATCTTCATGTTAAGGTTACCTATAAATGTACACGTCCAAAAAGGATATAGCTAGCTACATTTTTTCATATACTACCTACGTATCGTATTCACATCTGTGTTCATCAATGATTTAATACTCATCTATTGAATGTAAAATTTGGACGTGATTCATCACATCTAATAGATGAGTATCATCTTATTAGTAGGCACAAAGGTAGACACGGTGTGTAAAAAGCATATCAAAACTATATATCTATATATAAAACATATATTATCATATTCAAGTAGGTAAAGTTCGCTATAGTACTCGCTGCTCTAACTAATTGTCTACCATTTCTAAGTGTGATTTCTATGCCATATATGGTCGTGCCTAAGGATATATCGGTTGAAGTTGATTCCTCTTTTTGATCAATCAAAACCATTTCTCAAAATGTACAAGCTTCTTAAAAAACACGTTGCTTTTTGGATATAGATGATAATATCTATACAGGTGGATCATATATATATAGCACAACAAAGTACCACATGGTTGTATCTTTCATTCCGTCAGTCATATCGAATGAAAAAACAACATATATTAAAAAAATCTCCATAACAAAATGATACGAGAAATTAGGTTNTATATATACACACACATATATGTATCACCTAACATTTATATCATGTGTTTTTATGTGAAATCTATATTCACAAACTCACCACACCAAACATCACCAGTGCTCTTTAATGCCCAACTCAAACTTTATCCAGCTACTTAGAATGCCAGCTCAAAATTTTGAAAGTAAAACCATCTGATGCAACTTCAGCATAAATTTTCCTACTTTATTTATGGACTTGTATAAAATATGATCAGATTTCGAAATTTCTTCTAATCGTTCTTAATTAATGTTTATATAATTTAAATATTTCATCAAAATCTACAAGACGATTGCTAAATTAAAATATTTTAAAATTTGATCAGATTGAGTCGAATTGAAAACAGACCAGCAGTGTGACTTTGCTGTGAGAATGCAATAATTAGTGCATTCCCTAACCTACCACTATCGCCTGCTTGCGAATCACTTCAACTGCCATCCACTTCTCGATTCCAACATACTAATAAATGCATTTTCACCTTCGTTTCTTGTTCATATACTATGTTTCTCTTCCTCTTTTCATAACAAATTCAAATATGAAGATCGCATTTTTCTTGCTCGTTTCAGCCACCATCTCCCTCGCCATACGCCCCGCCGCCAAGACAGGCGGCGACAACGATGACAACGGGATGGGGGGCTTCTTCGGCCCGGGAGGCGGCTTCAACATACCTGGGTTCCCGCCCGGGTTTGCGGGCGGAGGCTACGGTGGCGGGTTCGGAGGACCCAAGGGAGGCTACGCAAAAGGTGGCGTGATAAGGCCGACTGTTGTGTGTAAAGACAAAGGTCCGTGTTACAAGAAGAAGTTGACGTGCCCGACCAAGTGTTTCACCTCGTACAGCCACGCCGGGAAGGGGTACGGCGGCGGAGGAGGTGGAGGTGGCTGCACTGTTGATTGCAAGGATAACTGTGTAGCTTATTGCTGATCAGCTGATCAATGGATCGAGTGTTTTGTGTATCGTGTGTACTCGTTTCTACGTATAATAAATACACATATAGTATGTGAAGTGTGATTCCACGGTAACACTGTTGCTTTGTCCTTTGCGTCTCTGAATGAACTTTATGTAGCAGCATTCAGATTAACATTTCTATGCTAATGGATTGATTTGAAGATTATTGTGCGGTTTTTTTGGCTTCTTGTTTTCCCATTTTTTAGGAGAAGACGAGGATCCAAGTTAGCAGTGAGCAAAAAGGTGTACTATGAAGGTTTAAGGTGAGGACATTGATTGTCTTACAGTTGTGCATCATAAAAGTTGGCCTGACTTGCGACAATGATGTGATCATCTAAATTAATGCACGTACGATTTCGTTTATTGAAATGTTGATGTAGAATTATTGCATTATCGTCTTTAAAAAAAGGGATGTCTAGGAGATATGCCACTCTAAGTGATGTTGGAACTCAAATACATAAAGGGGTACTCATGGTTCTAGGTAATGGCCGTGTCAGGATATGGTTTTACTCGAACTAGAATTTTAAACTCTAGAATCCTTTAATATTTTAAAATATCTACCAAAACTAATATCAAATTAATCCATGATTTACTTATAAATTTTTTTAAAAAAAATTGGGACATCCGGCTAAAGCCCGGGTGTCAATTAACGTGGCTTCGCCATTGGTTCTAGGTCACCGATGAAGTCATTCTATACTATATCTCATCATTAGATGTTAGAAAGTGTGAAAAAAATTGAAGGGCTCTTAAAGCAAATCATGTTGATCTGGAAATGTCAAAACCACACAAATCTACATGAATATCAATTATTATGGATTCAGACATATTTCCACTTATTGATCTAGATTTCTTGATGATTTAACATGTGTTCTCGAGATTAGGATGATGATTTTCATGATTTCATCTACCGGTTAATTACAACATCGATGACTTTCACTTTACTATCAAAATTCGCGTTAACTCGTCAAGGCGTTCGCTTAGATTGATTATATATTTTAAATCAATTCGATTGTTTGGATGAATATATATAAGTTGAAATTTATTAGTTAATTCATCTATATTAATTGTCATTTTCCCAAGATCAAACCCAAACGAATCTGCTGCTTCATCGACACAGGTTCAGTATAACCGTTTCATAAGCCAAATACTCATCGAAATCAAAATCGTAATGAGCAGCCTCACGTTTCATCTCTGCTGCTTTGCGCTGCCTCTGAAGTTCATGTATACTTGCTGCACGTATACGAGAACCAACCGTCAACAAAACAACCACGCATCGGCAGAATCTCTTGGTGTACAGAATCGATCTCTGTGTTAGAAAATATAATGCGTGGAGAAAAAATGGTGAGATCTGAATAACCCAGAAGCTAAGAACCGACTCGAGGCATAACAGTCCGAACTCAATAAAGTAGAAAATCTGGGAAGCAATGCACAATTTTAGTGTAGTCATTCACACATTTTGTATCATGCATTATCAAGAACTTACTTTGCATGATATATATAACATGAGAATTTTAATTAATTAATTAATGAAAATATAATACATATGTACATGTATAGACATATATATATATACCATTAAATACACAAAGATAAATAATTCTAAACACTCTATGAATGTTTTAATCGTACGATGTCCAACAAACGTTATGAATGTCAAAACTAAAATTTTTAAACTTTTGATGTGTCTTATGTACGAGAAAATGGTACTCCAACAGTGTTATCTGAGCTTAATTTGTATTTCAATATTGAAATTTAATGTAAATATTAGATTTAGTAGGAGATCAAGATTTGAAGATGGTGAATCAGATTCTCAAGAGTTTTGAAGAAGACACATAAAATATTGAAAACTTATGTAATATTGCATTTGCATCCCTACATTTACCTATGTTTTGGACATGTATCCATATATGGCTCATATGGATCAATTAACTTTCGGTTATCAATAATCTTGTATTATTTATAAAACATGTGATATATTATAAATAATCGATATGATTGTTATTATAAATATAATAACAAAATTCGGATGAATCCGGTAAGCATACAAACAAATCTGACACAAGATTTTAAAAATAATGATGAAACAAATTTTCAAAATTAAAATCTCTCATTTTGGATAACATGCAAAATTTAAACCATGCTCATTAAAAAGAAAATTTAATATTTTCTTATCTTCCATCAACGGTGGTTGCATGATTATCGCTACCCGCGCTCAGACTTTGTCTTAGATAATTGAGATGGTCTGGACACCGAAAAGCTGTGACTTTCACTGACATACCTGATGTGAATTACGTGGAACTCCCATAAATTTGGCATAGATAGTTGAGGATATCAAGCGACCGTCCACTAAGATTCAATTGAATCTCAGTCCATTGTAATGGAAAAACGTGAATGACAGACATGAGAAGAATTAATAATTTGTTTTTGGTTTACGGAAATCAAAAATTAAAGTTGTAAGGTTATAATGATTCTAGACTCCAATAAAATGTATCAAATAAACATCTGCTAAACTTTGATTGCCCGCCTTCTTTACCTCTAGCCCCTACATCCTCTATTTATACAAGTATCTACTCTAATTGGTACAAAAGCATTCAGATTCCATAAAAATGCCAAAGCAATTAAACCAACATCTTAAAGCCAATGGGTTTACTTCATTGGACTCCAAACAAAATTTATACTCGAAACAATAAGATCATCGAAAAAATCATAAACCCCTAGATTCTTTTACTGAAAAATTCCAGTGAACTACGAATTCTTCACTTGAACTAGCGTGATCAACTCGGTTTCGACGCAATTAAAGGAACAAATTGTATTGAACTCACAGCAAACGGATTAGCTTCGTCTCCATCAAAGGGGTTTGGATCATAGCGGCGGCCATGTTCTTGGTCATTTATACATCTATATTATCTAGTTTCATCCAAATATTCATCATCATCTATTGGAATTTATAAGTTGGAATTTGAGTGTAAACGATTCGAACTTACAAAGTGCGGATGAAATAAACATTATTGATTCTTGTTTTATTGTTTTCGTAGTTCCCTCAAGATGATTAACCGAATCCAATATATATGACTTAGCCATGTCACAAGGGATCAGTTTCAATGTTAACGAGATGCTACAATAAGAATATCAACGTCGCTACAAATTCAATTGCTATCATTGCGCCAAAGATTGTGATGTTCGATCTTATATAAAAAAAATTTGTGAAAATAATGATTATTTGATTTACCACGATATAATATACTCGGATATATTGAAATCAACCAAAATTATTATATTCCTAAAATTATGGAACAGAAAAAACAAAATTAATCAAACTTGGGAAGTCACACGATGGTTTGCCCTCTTAGAAAATAATAAGTATCTTGTGAGACGGTCTCATGAATTTTTATCTGTGAGACGTATAAATCCTACCGATATTCACAATAAAAAATAATACTTTTAGCATAAAAATAATATTTTTTTCATGAATGACCCAAATAAGATATCTGTCTCACAAAATACGACCCGTGAGATCATCTCACACAAAGTTTTACCCTTAGAAAAAACAATCTTAAAAAGGAAAATGCAATTTATCGAGTAAAAAAAATAAGACGGGAACCGTGCTGGAGCTGAACATGTTGTAATGGAACAATAAATGCAATTTGTCGAGTAAAAAATATACAAAAAAAAAACTTATATAAGTTTTTCATTTGCCAAGCGGCCTCGTAAAAAAGGAAAAAATATGTATATGGGTTTAAAAGGCACCCCAAGAGAAGGTGCAACTTTAGGTCATACATTTGGTTATTCGTTGCGCCTATGATCAGGTATCGGCGAAGAAGGAAATGGGTCGACCCAGTTCTCATCTTCTCTAATAGCTTCTTCCCATCGCTCCTTAAATTTTTGAAGTTCTATCGTTGATTGCCTTCGAATCTGTTCAATTCAATTCAATGTTTAACTTTAATGATAATAAAGCTAAAATAATCGTTAGCTAACATGATTTGACATTATCTTTGACAAATTATGCACCCAATTTATACAAGAAAGCTGCTTGAATCATCGTGTGATGTCTATACATTTATTACGGCACCGAAGAAGATTTTGGATGGATAGACTACAGATATAATATAATATTTCATGTTAATTAGAATGAAATTTATTCTTCTTCGTGTAGCTAAAGTATGAATTTAATATTTGATTTATTATTCCATAGTTAACAATAAAACTATAATCGAATCTCATTTGAAATCCATTTACCATAATTAAAATTCTCAAATGCCTCACCTCTAATCTCATGTCGATCCCGTGCCGCCTCTAGACAAAGGAGAAAAATAAGGCAGGACATAAAGTTCAGCATCAGTGAAATTTGTGTTGGTGAAGTACACTGACAAAGGAAATGAGAAGATACATTACAATACATGGTGTAAGAGGTGGAAGCCATACCTTTGAGCTCTCCTCAAGATTTGAAACCTGAAATGGATAACAAGAAATGCAAAAGTCAATTGTCATGGCTATAATGAAGAGTATCAAGGATTCATAGGCGCTAAGTACTTCAGTATATGAGATAAAACAAGATTAGGTACCAGACCATATACGAGCTTACGACATGGATAACGGAGAAAAATGTAGTTAATCACCTTTGTTGCAGGTTGACCACCCAATGTTTGTATGCTTTGATGAACTATGTATTCACTATCAACTATTCCCACATTTCTTGTACGATCTCCCTAACAGTTCACAATTAATAAAAAGAACGTAATTAAACTCTAACAAGGAGCAAAACTGTTAAGGGTGAAAAAACAAAATTCTAGTTGTTTGTTTCGCTAGTAGAAAATAGCTTGTACAAAAAAACCAACCAAACATGTTCCCTACAAAAGTAGTTTTACCTGTGCACAATAGCCGAGTTTCATGTCCATTCCCCATCCATGAACAAGATCATTCTGACAAAACACAATACTCCATAAGAAATGGTACACAAGAATCGAGGTATTGTAGATTAGGATGAGAAATATAAACTAGAGTGACCATAATTTCGATCAAACACTATACACCTAAGGTCTTAAAGCTCATCAGCAGCTCAGCGCAGGTTTAATGGCAGGAAAACAATTGCCAAGGCCACCATGACACTGACAGAAGGTTTTCATCGCTGCAAATAATAAACAGTCTATATAGAGGATGTATCCAAAAGATCTCTACTTGTGTTTTTTTCTTGTGGCCCTCAGTTTTGAAAACATTACAATAGATTTTGCATGTTCAAGTCCACAAGTTTTACATTTGGAACTCAGCATGAAAGGAAATGTTTCTTATAAAAACTGCATTATTACCTGTATCAAATGCCAGGCACAATGCCAAGCCAATCTTGAAAACACAGGAGCCATTCCTTCCACAAACCTGAAATTGAGAGACATGCTTCACTAAAAATGGGGAAAACAACAAAACTACATAATTACATGAGATGGTATGGACACGTACAAAGGCGACCAATAGTGGCTGTAGTTAGGAGATGTGAGATCATGATTTGCACCCATATTATAGACGAAGAGGGAGACCAAGAAATATTTGAATAATAACAATTAAGCATGATATGCATTATTTAAATATAGATGAGAATATGATAAAAAGATATATCATAAAATAACGATTAAGCATGATATACATTATTTAAATATAGATAGGAATATAATAAAAGACATTGCATAACGGCATACGAGGATCCATATAGCTGACTCCACTGAGTGGGATAAAGGTTTATGTGTCGTTGTCACGAACTATTTATTTATATTTACCTTTAAAGCATGTCAAAATTTTGTGGAAAATTTTTAAAACAAATGCAACCTCAAATTCATCAAGTATTTGTATGACAAAACAAATAATTTGTAAAGAACAAGGTAAACCAAAACAAAACTAGAAAGAGTGATGTAGAAACTGGATACAAGTAAATATTTAGCATGTAGTCAGAGCAAGATGGCTCAAAGGTCAAAAATAAATTAAAGATATGACACAATGAAACAAGTTTCTTGGAAAAGAAAACTTATCAGAATAAAGAAGGCAGTAAGACAAAATGATGGTGACTTACCCAGTGCATGGTGGACCCTCGCTTTCTTCTGAACAGTTGATACTACCTCTTACATCATAGACTCTTCTGCTCAAATCAGAATGAATATACTCATATGAAACTAAGAATTCGAATCATGCAAAGTACACACGTGACTCACCTGTGAAATTGATTCATTCTGTTTCTTACTGTGATCCTGTGATGTATACCAGTAGAATTTGGGTCCAAAGCTGGCTGGGATATCTCAAGCCCTTCTGATTTTACTATTTCCAGATATCTAACAAAAAAGAAATAATAATCAACCAAAAAAAGATTCCATTAGGACAGAGAAAAACAATAGCTAGTATTACAAAGAGGTAACCAGAAGTTTCAGAATAATAAATTGCGACTGGATACTTTTGTTGAGTAAGAAGGAAAGCATTATCAAAATTGAGATGATAAAGTGCTCCACCGAGATTCATTGGCGTTAAAAACAAATTTCTTGGGATAGAGTAAAAAGTCGATGAGTAGAAAATGAAGGCCATACACCCTGCAAGTTTACCTTCCAGGGTGGAAATTGTCCACCCCTAAATCTTCATCCCAGAGGAATAAGTAATCATAGACAGAAACAATAGCAGGATGTAGAAAACGTTTTGCAAACCACCTGAAATTGGTAAAGAAACAGTTGCTGACATGCCACATCATGTAAGGAGAGAAAAATAATTCCGTTTCTTTATATGTATAAAAATTTGAGATGAAATCTGCATACATTAAAATCAAAAAGTGCATAAAATCCCCCATCTGCAGCAACCAGAGGGAGACGTAACACATTGCACTCTAATACACGTAAGTGGATCAAATACGCCAGAAAGAGTCAGCTGCAAAACTATACCTGTGCAATTTTTTCAAAAAAACATAGACCAAAAAATGCATGGTCCTACAAGTAGTACGACATGTTTTAAATGAGGTGAGGACTAATTTTTTTTTTTTTAAATGACAGATCTATTTGTGCAAATCATCCAGGCAGAAACATATAGCCTGGTATTTTAGTCATAAGTTACTGTGACCTGAGCAACAGCTGCTAGTCACAACAAAAAGAGATGTTCACCTGGAGAAATCTTCTCTAGACGTAATCACACTCTCTGGGAACAAAGATAAACTAAATAGAATTTGCCACCTTTTTGGTATGTAATAGAAGTCCTTAACAATTGATAGATGGTTTAGTTACATTTCACATACTTAAAAGACAAAAAAGTTAAATTTGCACAATAAAGAGACAAGAAAATAGGCAATTAAGTACACAAACACATATATATTACCATTTTGTTTGGTTATGGGCAACGATATGCGTGGCTTCACTACTCCACTCCAGGTCCCACCATCCATCCAAGTTACCATCATAGTGGAACAAAATAATTGTAAAATTTTCTGAAAGAAACTGAGTTCAAAAAATCAAGTAATGAATGAGGACATCTACTAAAGTAATATAGCATTAAAATAATTATTGCTTCTAAATAGTGATAGACTGTTGCACCTTTTGAACAATGGTATTAACATTCTCCTTCTGTTTAATCCCAACAGGTATTGCCAGCAAAGATTTAGAGCTCCAGCTATTGACCTGAACATTCAGAAGAATCCTTAGGTGGAGTTGATAATTGATTTCAGATCCATCATATACAATTCACCAAACTGCGTTGGGAAAAACACAGTGAAAAAAATAAAATCGTTCCATCAAAACTTGGTCATTACCTTTGACCTCGAGCTGCTTGTAGTCCACAATGGCTTTAATTCCAGGTCTGACCTGTCTTCAATGATACCTCGAGGCAAACTGTTCAAACCAGAAATAGCTGAACCTGCGTCCTGGAATGATACATCAATGGTATTGGCAGTTGCAATGAGTCGAAGGCCTTTCAATATAATCAACCATCCATGACATTATGGAAACTGAATTTGATAGAAATGAGTAAGTGGTTTTAAAAAAAGAGAAACCTCAGTAAGATAATCACCTTTGATGCGTAAAAACTATGCAATTTTGACTCCATCTAACAAAAGTGAGAAGAAGGTAATTAGGTTGTCGTCATATGTCAAGTCAACTCCGTTGAACAAACAAACTTAGGATATCCTAAAAACTTTCATCTATAGCAAACGTCCTATCGATAGCATCTCACATATCAATTCACATTCATAGCAAAACAACCAATTTTTTAATAAGATTATCAGTTAACATACCTCTGTCTGTTGATACTGATAATTAGTGGTCCTATATATGATGAACAGTGTTAATATGCACACAACTACCATCAATGGCATCTGTGTCATCTTTGCTCCATATGATCCCTGCAATGCCATTTACAAATAATCACAAGAGATGTTACTCCTACTTAAATAATTAGGAGAGTTTTAGGCAACATACCCGGTCAAATAAAAAATGCTGTTTCTTCAACAGCCATCTCGATGATTTGGATGCCTTCATAGGCAACTATGGATTTTGATTCTTTCTCATCACAATCTGCAATTAAAGCATGTATATCAAGTTGTATCAACAATTAACATATGACTGACATTTAAATAACACGAGCTCAAATATGATTATGCATGATTAATTTTTACAGCTATATATTGTGGCAAAAAATTTAAATAACAATTCTAAAAGAGAAAGAAAAAGAGGCCGTTACAAACTTTAAAACACAGTCAGGAAGGATTCATTAAAGAGTTAAAAGTGAGTCCAAACCCAGCATCTGGTCACCTTCCCTATCCTATGACCCAAACAGAGCACTTTTCTTAATTGACATTAAGAGTGAACGAGAGTTGAATAGCGATGTCCAGGCCTTGTTAGGTGCTCAGTATGCCGTTGCTTTGTATGCATAATAGTCCATGTGGACTAAAGGAGGTAAAAATATATCCAATATGTTACAACGAGTCCATGTAGAAGTTTCAAGCCAATGAATTGACAAGCGACTTTGTCATTCCACCCCTTCCAGAGAGTAAGGATGAAAATGAAAGCTTTAAAAATGCATGCTGATTTCTTGTCTTTGATATCCAGTTGTCATTTCGGCCAAGATGCAAGTTTTCAGATCAATCAAAAATTTGAATTGTGTAATAATACCAAACAGCCCGCCCAGAACCAGAATTTCAATTTCTTTGACACATTCTCAAAAACGACAGGCTTGACAACATCGCCATAGAAGCAGACAAGTAGAATTAAAATCAGAAAAATTTAGCTGTTAAGCTCCAAGTCAGAAATGACCATTACTTTTCCTCAGTGACTTTTGATATAAAAAACAACTAAAATTTTATCAGCATAAGGAAATGGAGATGAATAAAAAATATTAAGCACTTGCGTCACCTCGAAAAACAAAAAGATTTTTGCTTCCCAAAGAAAAACAAAAACAAAAACATTTCCCAATCTTGAAATTAAATAAACACCAAACCATTTAATCAAACAACGAAAAACAAACAAGAAATTATCATTGACGCTTCGAATGAGAATAAAAGAACTTCATCCACCGAGAACAAAGAACAAGAAACACTTCAAAACACTACTTACCCCGAAACACCAAAACGAAAAATTTGAAATATCAAAAATAAAAAAGAAAAACGGCAATCAAAGCATCAAGCACGTCGCAAAACAAAACACATACATTGAAACACCGATTGGATCAAAACCGAGGCAAACGCGATCAAAATTCCAGCAGAAATCAAGCTCCAGGGATCTCTCACACCCGTTTCAAATCTCCGTGCTATACAAAACTAGGGAAAAAAAACCCACATACAAGTGCGTATACGTGTGTGACTCTGTGCGAAAAAAGTGAGGAATAGAGAGAAAAGAGAGATTGTAGGAAGCGAAAGCGTCTCCTGTGGACGAGTGTTTGCATAAAATGGTAAAGAGGTGCATTTGTCTTCTTCCACGCACTCTTCAATTATTTTCAGCCGAAATAATAAGTAATTAAGAAAAAGCATGCAATTAATGACTGCTGAAAAATGTGTTTAGATACATTAATTGATTGATTCTTGTAAAAGTTAATGATTGGAAAACCAAAAATCAGATATTGCATTATCTTATCTTATTTCCTAAATATATAAATAAAAGATTTATTTTTTTCAAATGTAAAACTATGTTATCTTTTCTAAAATAATGTAGAAAATTTGCAAATTGAACTTCAAATTTCAATCACTTAAAAATATTATAATTTATTTTTCACTTTTATTAATCAAACATGCTTAAATTTTTAATTTTTTCCAAATAAAAAATTTTATTTGTAAAAGTTTAGTTATATCAACTTCCTGCAAATGGAAACTTTTGGCCAAAATTTATATTTTTCATTCAATATTTTAAGTTAATGAGGTTATTAGGATTGGACGATTTCAAATATATGGATAGATTTCAATATATTTAAAATTATTTTTGTTATTTAGATAATTAAGATTATAAATTTCAAATTCACTTCTTATATGTTTGTATAATATTTTATGTTAATAAAGATTAATTTCAAATACACTCAATAAGAGTGTCATTTGAAATACGTTCTATTTGATATTAATCATGTATAAATAAATAAGATGTGTATTTAAGATTTAATTTATTATTTTATTATAAAAAATAAAACTATCGAAATACATGAATTAAAATATATATCTCCAATTACACCCTAAAATTTTTGTGTCCAAAACAAATGATATTTAGTATACATAAAATGTGTATGTCACGAGTGTGTGTATATATTCATGGGCGTCGTAAGATGTTCGTGGAAGCATATTGTGGAATATCACATTGGTTGTTTTTTCACATTATTGTGTTAAATGCTTCGACAATGTTCTCAAAAGTCGATAAAAGCACACATGACAAGAAATGATATACATACACACACTCATGTGTCGAACAAAAACAAGGTTCCGGGAAAATTAAATACACCAAAGCAAAACCATTGAGTGTACTATAAACTATTAATGGCGTCTGAGGACTTTTTGGTAGCATTCTAGCATAAATGTAGCTATATTAATTTTGAATAGATTGAATGACTTAGCCACCTTACTAATAAGCTTTTCTACTAATAAAATAGAAAAGCTTACTAAATATATCAACAAAAAATTAATAGTCATTATTTGTTCAGCTTTTTCGATCGATGTAGGTTGATTGGTTTAAGGGCAACACGTCTATTTGTTTTCTCGAGTCTAATACGCATCCTTTACTGCCCAACATGAGAACGGACAGTTAATGCGTTTCACTTATTGAACAAGGCTCTATGGTCGGTCCGTGACCCCTGGATGCCTAAGGAGTCCTTGAGGTGATCTCGTAGTTCCTACGAGATGGGTGTATTTAGCTATGTCAAGTTAGAGCAGGGAAATCCAATATTACTCTTTTACTGGAGTTTTCGGGGCTTGGCTTTGAAACCGTAGCTTGTTATTACCTTTGGACTTAGCTCAGCTTGATAATTTCGTACTGACAAATCGTAACCAATTTATCTTTTTTAAATATTTGTTGGAATTGATATTTTGTTGCAGATAGTCGGGCTTGCATGTGTCTTCGTAGATGGCCGCAGAGAACATATCAAAATTCATATGCCCAAAGGTCCATTAATAATTTAGTGATGGGAAGAATTGTTGTTCAATATCTTACTATTTAATGATAATGTTTAATAATTCACAAGTATCCTAGAAAAATTGTTTTTCTAAATTTAAATGAAAAGACATAAATGTCCTACTATCATTAATTAAAACTAAAACCATCAAAACCGGTTAACGAGGCAGGTCAGTGCGCAACCCATCATAACCCACCATTAGGCGGGCCGGCCACTCGCCATTAGGGATTGCAACTTTCTCCACGGGTTTGGGGCCTGCGGGAAAACCCGAAACGGGGATGGGAATCCCCGATTTTTTCGGGTTTGGGTTCTGATTCGGGGATTTTTTTAAATCCCCGATATAGTTCGAGGCGGGTATGAGATTACTATCCCCATCCTCGAAATCCCCGAACCCACCCCGAAAATAATATCAATAATAAAATAATAGTATTATTAGTATTAATAATAATATTATTTTTTAAAATATTAATAATATTATTATTATTAATATTGATATTGATATTATCTCTAATAATAATAAGTTTTGGTTTGAGAAAATCTCCAAATCCGTCATCGTCTTGCCATATTAATATTTTTGAAACGGAGATGGGGGCGGGGATGGGAAGTTTCGGGTTTAGGGATTCCCCGAACCCGAAAAAGCGGTGATGGGGCGGGTATGAGGGTGATGATGGAATTCGGGGATGAGGATGAGAATGACAAACCCGCCCCACCCCCACCCCGTCCCCGTCCACGTCCACGTCCCGGCTCGGCCCATTGCCATCCCTACTCGCCATTAGGTGGATTGAGAATTTCCCAACTCACCTTGGCCGTAGGTTAGGCATGTTAGCCCGTCCATATATATAAAAACTAAAAACGATATAAAAAAACATTAATTAAATAGTTCAATACAATATTTAATAGCATTACAATAAGAAATTAAGAGTGCATAAAACATAACTTTAAAAAACTAAACAAATTTATGGTCATTACAATTCAATATTCATCAATCATTAAATTGTATCACTTTTTGCTCAATTTCTTCTCTATTCATCTTCGATAGTTATTTCAATAACATTTGATCCTTCACGGGTAAACGGATGGATCCTATTTTTTGTGTGTTGTTACTTGTGGTGTATTAAAACGTATATTGATTACTAAATTAATAAAATTAAATAAACAAATAAAAATCATGCTCCACCTCGAGCAGGCCAACCCGTCCCAACCCGCAACCCATTTTGATAGCTTAGTTAAAACTAAAACTAAGAAGTCACGTTGGGCAAAATTAATATTTCAGTTTTTAATTTCATATACCCCCACATCCCGTCTCTTTTTTACCACATTTTTCCTAACCAATAGCCACCTTTTTTAAATAAATTTATTGGTTTAATTTTTACTTAGAGCTATTTGGGGACAAAAAAATTGATGGATGAAAATATAATAACTAGATATATAATAACATTTTCAGCTAATCTTTTTAAATAAACGAGTCATTTTATTAAATTAGAATAAAGTTTGGAAAACTGCCATTCTTTTAGCATGAAAATATAATAAAATCATAACGTACATGGCAACAATTTTAATACAACATTTGGCTTTTACCATTTGAATTATAGTTTTATAAACATAATTTTTAATTAATCTGTTTAATTTATCCCAACAATTACTAAATTAGAAACATATTGATTTACACCATACGTTTTCATGATACACATACACAGAATTGGCGCCCAAAATAGAATCGAATGGCCGCGGTATCAAAAGATGCTGCGCAGCTGAAAGAACGCACCAAGAAGCACTGCACTGCACTGCACTTAGCATGGCTCCTCAAAGCATCAAACTGGCAGCGAAAAAAGAAATCGATCGGACAAAATCGCATACTTTCTCCATGGGGGAGAAAGATTTCTGGTAAAAAATTCTTGCCGTTTCATCAATGTAGCCTACGACTGTTGGAGAAACAGATTTAGTTGTGGCGAGCGTTTACGCCTGTTGGAGAACCAGATTTAGTTGTCGCGCGCATTTTGCTACGACGCCTCCCCTCCTGCAGCAGTTAAAGAAGAGGACAGGCATTTATATTAGGCAATTAACACTATATATTCGAAATTATATGACATGACTGGACATAGGATTTCATATGACGGGAGGCAGGTGAGTCGAGTCGAAACTTGGGTAGTGTTTATTTATGTTTTCAGGAAATATTTTCATTCCCTGGGACCATAACTCAACAAATACACATTTTGCTATCATATCTACAGTCGAAAACATCTTATTATTCTGAAAATATAATCAAGCATAAATCAATTTTCCCAATTCCAGCTTTAAAATACATTTCAAAAATATTGGAAACATGTCCAATCGATACCTTTTCTTTTAAAAATATTATACATAAATTTGAAATTTTTTTCCAACGAAGGCAAGTTGGATCTGATATATCTTTTTTTTTTTGTTTGTTTAGTAAACATCAAATTTTGAATACTAGATAGCTAGAGTGGAGTGAATGGAAAGACTCGTACAGAGGTGTAAACGAATCGAGCCGGCTCGAAAAATATTTGATTTCGAGCCTTTATTTTTTAGTTGTTAGCAAACATGTTCGAATATTTCGAGCAGAACTCGAAATCGAGCCTTGACTCGAACTGAAATCGAGTCAAAATATTAAAACTTTCGGGCTTCGAATCAAACTCGAGCTTGAATATATCTATATCGAGCCACATTTGACTCTTAAAATTTCTTCGTTTTCAACTCGAATCGATACGTTTACACCCCTAAACCTTGCTGGTTTTCCCAGAAATCGAGAAATCTGTTGCATGCCACTTTGAGAAGAAGTTCGCTCCAAAAAAAAACTAGGGCCGGATATATTATGACTTGTTAATCTGTTTGGAATTCAAGAAAAGATACTTACTTCACAAGTTCTGGAATAAGGGTCTGTACGTCTTGCAGATGGGCAAAGCACTTTTTGCAACATTGAAGTCTGCCAGCAAAATGAAGTAAGATTGTTATGCAGTAAGATCCTTTCGGCCACACTAAGCGTTGCCAGAAGGGAAGTCGGCTACATTACCTCTCCTCTGCGTGAAGATCTACTCCAACTGCTGGAGGTGCCGAAACTGTTGAACGAATCATCGTACCAAAGACTGCTACTAACTTTAGAAGTATCTCTAATGAAACGCTAGAGTGTCTGCACATGAAGCGCGATTGTACATTGCAAAATTGTGAGAACATACTACATGGCATATCAGTTTATATGATGAAAATAGCAGAATTAAAATCGGATAAAAAGAGAGCAGGCAGACAGAAAAAAGATGTTTCGTCTTCCATTGCCAAGCAAAAAACAGTTTTCATAATCGGCAATGACGATACGGATGAACAGAGATCTGAATTCAGACAGGTTCACAGTCAAATCAGGAGAAATTCAACCCACAATCATGATGGTTAAGATATTTATATTAGAAAGCCTGTAGTTACTGCTCACAAAGTCACTACAGTTAGCGTGGACCTTTCAAGATGAAATCAGATACCATAAACAGTTGGATCAATGACAAGGTCAACTAAAAGGTAAAAAACACAATCAACGAGCCTCCATCACTTGTGAAACATGGATACCAGATTTCTGTTTTATTCAAAATAATATAATTATTACTGTTACTATTAGAACATAATATATAAAAAAAATAAAGAAGAATGTGTTAAATGGCAACTAGCATCCAATAAACCTATACATGGTAGTTAAAAGGGTGAAAGATCTCGCAATCTTAACACAAGTTGTTTGACTCATCACACACCTCTAGATCCATGTCCTTAAAACTGCTCATATGTAAAGTTTGATAAGTTAATTACCTTTCTACTTTGCTTTCCAATAATCCCAAAAGCATTGGAAGCAAGCAAGAAAATAAGTCTAACGTAATAACTTCCGTCCTTTCAAGGAAAACACCAACTACATCTGCCTGTACCTGCACCAGCATAATATATTAAGAAAACACATTGCGTGGAATTGTAAATAGGCTAAAATATAAAAAATTACTGCAAGAAATACCCACAGAATTGTCTGGAAATTTTGTCACGGCATTTATGGCACCCTTCACATCATTCCTCTCCCAAAAATGCCGTACCATCTGCATATAATGGAACTTCCAATGTCAGAAAACCCAAACCAAAAAGAACAAGAAAAAATTCAAGTTTCCAACAACGCATCGGCAAGCAACAATTTCATCTTTCCCTTTTGTGATTGTATATGTGACACAACTATTGAGCATGGCCTGCCATGTATAATAAGATTTAAATTTTTGCTTTGCATTGTTATTATTGAATATACTTTTTAATGCATGGCAAGTGTTAAGTCTGACAATCAGACTTACAATCATGTGTTCGACTCCCTATGAAGCACTATAGTTGATGCAATTGTCGAGCGAAGCAGCAATTTTGATGCATATCAATCTAAACAATGTGTTTCAGCTGTCGCATAATTCAAAAACTTTAAAATGTACATTTACCATCAGCCGTAACTTTTGACACAATTAGTTATACATGCATCGATATTATTGGACATCATATATTGCCAGATAAACCCTCTACGTAAAGTAAAATGATTTATACTGCTATAGAAAATTTTGGTTCGGTAAATTGCTACAGCTCATATTGTCCACCAGAACCTTTAACACAAGTCGAAGACTTACTGACAACAATTCATTGCACTTATTTTGAACAATCTCCTTCAATTTACCTGTAACTTTGTCAGTCGGGATCGAAATGAACTCAAAAGGGAATCGTGATTCTGCATCAGATTTTCTATAAAACTAACATCAGTCACAGTTGGCTCCTTGCTTGTAACAACTTTCAGGTCAGTAATCTGAAAAACAGTACATAAAGTCAATCGATATTTCATTAGAAGATAATGCAAGCAGAGGTTGGGACAGAAAGGTGGAGCATCAAGTGTAAAGGACCTGTATGTCTCAATGTTTTCATTAATTATGAACATATAACTACCAAAGTAACTTGCTCAATTATTGAAGATTCAACTTACAAGAAAATGCACATCAATTTTAAAATCATAGCAATAAGATGGAAGGTGAAAAATTAAAAGGAGACCGTGATCATTGACAGGAAAAAAACAGTAAGCTACACCAATAATTAGTGATTCACATAACTCAATCCAATAAGGGCTCGTCTTCTGAAACGAAACTGCTGGTTTAGGAAATGAAATAATATCTGGGAGTCTCAGACATAGAACAACAATACTCAATGAGGGAAAGGGAACTAAAATAAACAAGAAACCACGTGGTAAAGATAGTCCCAGCAAAGTCAACACGAAACATGTCTATTTCATCCTATCAAATGGGCTAAATTCGATGGGTTCAAATTATCTAGAAATACCTGATAGCTCACTTGAAAAGTAACTGAAAATATATAGGCTCGCGCCAAGACAGATAAATAATTAGATTAAAAGGATAACATTTCTACCTGAGAGGAAGGTGTTTCCACAGCCTCGGTGGTCACACCAGAAGCCTTATTGGGCACGCAAATTTCATCATCACAATTTTCCTTTTTTTCAAACCTCTCTACCAAACTACGAGTCCTTCCATGTACAACTGCCACTGCCAAAATCCAGCATAAGAATAATTAAAACTTAATATAGTCAATCCGTAATCACTGACTAATAATCATGTTAAACAGCAACCTCCATTGACAACTTTGATGGGGTTCGCCGCTTTACTGCCATTCAATGTATGACCACCTGATACAACTGAAATGATAAAGCATTTTGGGAAGATCAGATAAGCATGGCTTTGACAAAATTCTATAATGTATGCGAAAAATCTAGCAGTTGATTGAATGGAAAATAAGCATAAGAGAAAAAACATATCTATACTACCGTTACCAAAACAGAACTAGAAAATGAATTCCACAATGTTGGAAAATTGTGCATCAGTGCAAAGCTTGTCAACAGACAATTACTTGAAAAGACATATTTTGAAATTTAAACGTTTAGATTTTGTTGGGTACGGTAGGAAGGCGGCAAGTCTAGCATCAGAATTCTAGATTCATTGTTACCAAGCTGCGAAATTGACAACACATATGAATTTGAAACAGGAATCTCAGCTTCTAAATAAAATCAGAATTTCCCAATGCACCTAAAAATCTTGAAAACAATAGTCTCCAAACTAGTTGTGCTGCACTGCATTCAACTAGGTGGTTGTTTGCTATTTCCTAGTGTTTCGTCTTGAATGACGAATAGAGATTTTAGAAGGAGAAACTAAACAACTACCTGTGCTTAATGTAGTTGCTGGCGAGGAAGTTCTGTCGAGCTTTTCCACAACAGTCTTGATACTTGATTGTTTACCCTCAGACGAATCCTTAGCATTTTCATCAGTCACGAGTCTAGTGCGGACGTTTGTTTCTCTCTTGCTGCCAAACGGGCTTTTCACATTGTCATAAGGCATGGAGTCGAGGGACACCGACAATCTTTCCACATCAAATCTACAGTTGGATAGCCTCCGAGTATGAGGCTTAGCGGAAACAACACTACTTGCTTTATTAGAAGCAATAGTTTCCTTCCTAGATCCAACTGAATCTTTTCCATCAGAAGCATCACGAGGTACAATGTTAGGCATAACAACAGACCTATTACTGGCTGGTGCGTTATTTTTGGCTTGCAAGCTAGTAGCAGGAGCTCGCTTTTGAATTCCAACGGTACTTATTTCCTTTGAATCTGAAGGGGTTACAATCTTAGGGGCATCAAGGGAAGCAGCTGCCTTTGAAATGATGGGATTCACTCCTGAAACTTCAAATGGGACAAAATTAATCAATTGTTCACAAATGTCACACTGCCCTGCTAAAATTGAGGGGAAAGTAGAGAAAAGCATGATAAAACATACGGTCCACATATATAGTTTTGATTTCCTTTGCATCACTCTCAGGTGTTGTAGAGCGCGTATTTGGCTTGGACTTTAGATGACTTTCTTCTTTCTTCACCTGATCTCCAGGTTTCTGCTCCGACTGGTTATGCTGATCAGGTGCCACCCTTGTGCCATATGGCTCTATAAGCTAACACAAAAACGGTACTTAATCAAAGGGAACAAAGTAAGCAAGTGGAATCAGTTAAAATGAAAAACAAACAGAAGTGATTGATGACCAGACGTAGCAAAAAGAACAGACAAATACCGAAATATCAGCCACCCAAACTGCGACTGAGTTTTCATAATATGCTCCACCCAAAAGTTTTCCATCTTGAATGCAAAGATCACCAAGCGTAGACCACCCCATATCAACAGAGTCATGGCATATTACAGGTTCCCATGAATAAACCTACATTTGAAGTTAAATGGACAACATAAAAAATGTTCCTATTTTAGAGTGAGAAACATCATTCAAAATTATAAAGCCATACCTTTAAACTATCATCAAATCCGCAAAACAGACTTTTTCCATCAGGATGGAAGGTGAGTGATCGTACTCCTGCAGCCTATAGGGTGAGACAATCAAATTGATTAAAGCATAAATCTTGAGAAGTCTAACCAAATAAGCCCAAAAAATGATAACAATAATACATAATATGAAAATACGAACAGCAATGGTGGCAGACATGCAAAAGTGACTAATTTAATGATTTTGGGTTTGGATTTATTTCCAAATGCTTTTGGTAAATTTAATAAAAGTCTTGGATCTTGAGTTCTGAAGGGTGAATGAGAGCTGGGAGAGCCCAACATTATCATAAAATACAAAAAACACTAATAATATTGTAATAAGCATAATAAAAGAATATAAAAATATCACATTTATCAAAGGTTATCGAGAGAGAATAGATGAAGTGCGCCTCTTCTTTAATTATCACGACATAGGAGACTGTGTTAGAAATATTAAAAAGAAATCATAAATAAATAATTTCCTTTTCGAAGTTCATTGAATAATGAAGCCCACTACACTTCAACATAAAATATTCAACTGCAAAGAATATACAAATACAAGCATAGAGTTCCAACGGGTAAGTTTAAACACCTCACGTGTGGCAGATCCTATCATTTCAAATGTCTCCAAATCCCAAAATTTCACGGTTTTGTCAGCTGAACCTGGAACAAAAATTTAAAACAATCCAATCAGCATACCACGAGCACGGAGAATAACAAGAGCAGTAAACCCAATTTTATATACTCACCAGTCGCTAAAAGGAACTCAAGTGGATGAAATTCGATGGACCGAACATGTCCTTCATGAAACTTAAAATCATTCAAAAGCTTTCCAGCTGTCAGGTCCCAAACCTGTGCAACAAATATGGAGTTCATTGCAAAGTAAAATATGCAAGAGCCATTTATTAGTTAATACGTTTTTAAAATGTCACAGCAATACCTTTACAACATTATCAAATCCACCCGAAACTACCCACCGGCCATCAGGTGTGAATCTTATGGTACTTATTCCTCGAGTATGACTTTTATATGTATGGATGCATCCTTTCTTTCTAATATCCCATATCTTTAGATTGGTGTCCATAGAACCAGATGCAAAAAACTCACCAAACGGATGAAATTCGACAGCGTTGCAATAGGATCTGTGTCCAGTAAGAGTGCGGACCACTATACTTCGAGGACATTAATGAGGTCAGAGAAAAGTCTCACATATAAGATTAATAGATTTAATTAATTGCAATCCAATTTCATTGCTTGCAGTTAAAAAAGACAAATAACAAGCTCATATTTTGAACTAATTCAAATCCATGATCATTACTGACATTCAAATCAGTGATTCAGTATAGCATAAATCGTGATGAAAATAAATTAACCTACTTTTTGTTTCTTCCAAATCCCACAACTTTATGGCACCAGAAGAAGATCCAGCTACGACTAGAATTTCTGCTGAATCAAAAGCCACGGACTCAACTGGAGTAGTGTGGCCACATAGGCTCTGCATAATAACCAAAAGTTCATCATCTTTTGCCAGTATAAGGTGACAAAAACTATACAAAGTACGAGAATAGAAGCAGAGTTTCCAAAATTACAAGAAGATGAAATTAAGAAGATATCTATAACTGGCAGTATCAAAGTTCAGACCGATCAAAACTAATTCCAAAAATAATACTATTATACATTTAGCAACAATTATGATGGTCAAACAGTCCAAAAAATATGTGAGTTCTTTAATGCCAATATCTTATCAGAAAATGTAGCATGCTACGCAATTAGAAAGAAGGAAATAAATCAAGTCGGAACAAGCAACAACTTAATGATGTTCAATTTTTTATGCATCTGGATGTCATTTGAAAAATAACAGCAAGTACCAAACAAGGTGTTATCTTAACCTCACTGGTAGGGGAAAAACTGCAGACACAACTGGGTCCAAATTGCAAAAAATTACATGATGTAAAACAAATCAGCAAAATGATCTTGTGAAATTTAAAGCCAGTTTAAATGTAAAAGCTGAAGAAAACTTAGGAGGCAATTGATGTTTAACAGAAAGTCAATCATATGATAAATGTTGAAAAAAAAGAAACACTAAACGCTTGAGATATCTGTATAGGTGCCATGCACAAATCGCGAAGTTCTAATGTACGGTCCAATGGTGGTTATTTCCTTTTAATATGATTCAAAATAATAATAAAACCCCAACATTTGAAAAAAGAAACAAATCATCAAATCCATTGCATTAAGATAAATTGTTCTAATTTATGGAAGCGACGTGTCATTAAGCATGCTGTTCGGAGCAGATGCAATTTGTGCCAAAGAAAAGCAACAGGTCGGATATTATTTCTATACTAACCATCAATGATGTCGGTTTCCCAACGGACCAGAGATTCACTTTCTGATCATCCCCACCGGTAATAAATACTCGGCAATTTTTTTTCCCAAACCTCAAACAATTTACATTCCCAGCATGCGCAACAAATTCCTCTACAGAAGATTAGTCAAGAACAAACAATTCAAATTGCATCAACGCAATGACAAATAATTACAGAAGCATTGAGAAGGAAGCTAAAGGAAAAATCATCAATTTGCTATACACTAATCCACGCAAATCTACCAACAAGAGACAAAATTCGCAAAGACTGAAAATTTCAAAACTTGTAGCCACTCAGGATACTTGAAACATCTGCATAGGATAAAAATTATATTTTTACACTCGCTTCAACTCCAATACAATAAGAGCGTGAAATAAATTTTCTGCGAAATCAACTACACCTGATGAACTCAACTACTTCAGTCAATAACTAATTGATCAAGAAAAACAGATAAAGATAGGCATGTGACAATCTTTTTCCAGCAATTTCAACAATTAGTACCCAGCATCTACTTCCCTGAACCAAGAAAATAAAGTAAAATTTCAAGAAAACCTATTTTGGAACATCTTAGATCACGCAAACAAAGACAAACCTAAAATAGATTTGTGGGCTACCCACTCAAACTCACCGACATCCACATTACATACACACATGGATAAGAACATACATAAACAGACAACAGAAATCAAGAGGATACGCAATTTATAGCCGCGCTTCGCCATTATTTGAAACCGTTGCTTTCAATCAGAGCTCCGACACGAGGCCCTCGTCGGTGCCCCGGACAAAAAACGAACTGTTGTGCCCAGAGAGAAAGGGTATAAATCTGTAGATACAAGCAACGGTAACTCAAAATCCAGCGACAAAAGTTAGGAATAGATTCTCCAAAAGAAACCCAAAAAGAAAATGGAGAAAAAAAAAATCAGAGCAGATTTCTACAGGGGATGGGAGAAACTAACCTATAGAAATAGAAATTAAAATAATAATAAAGTTAACAAATTTGTGTATATATAATCGCAGCCGCGTATAGATTTACTGCCGCTTATTAACTTCGAAGATGAAGATTAACCGACAAGATTAGCTGATAAACAAGTATTGAGTTTTCTTTTCACTGGGCTTTTGAATTCGCTGTTGATGTTTTCCTGTACAAGAAGCAGCATGGGATAAGCAAAATCTTTTATAGTAGTAGGCATGGACTCAGTCGAGGGGTAGTCAGTAAACACCGATTTCATAGCATACCTCACAACAGATTTTAATGAGAAATATGATCTATATGAAAATTAATCTCGTCATGTCAAATAATATCAACACACATCATTTCAAATTTACCAACTCGTTTATGTCACGAGACTGGATAAACAAAATCTTTGTATGAATATATGTGGGTTCGAAGGGTAGACAGTAAACACTGACTTCATAGCATACCTCACAATAAATTTTAATGAGAAATATGATCTATATGAAAATTGATCTCGTCATGTCAAATAATATCAACACACATCATTTCAAATTTACCAACTCGCTTATGTAACGAGAGTGGATAAACAAAATCTTTGTATGAATATATGTGGGTTCGAGGGATAGACAGCAAACACCGACTTCATAGCATACTTCACAAAAGATTTTAATGAGAAATATGATGTATATATGAGAATTGATCTTGTCATATCAAATAATATCAACACACATCATTTCAAATTTACCAACTCGTTTGTGTCACGGGACTGGATAAACATAATCTTTGTATGAATATACGTGGGTTTCATATTGGAATTCAAAATCTTTGAATGAATATATGTGGGTTTCAGATTGGAATTCATATCACTATTATAAAATTAACAATATTTATCATTTTTGGTCAAATTCACATTTTATTTATGCTACATAATATGATCTATAAGAATATTTTTTCCAAAATATACTACAAAATAATCATAAGCACATACAATATATAAAATAATATTGGTCAACTATTTTTTTTAAAAAAAAACCTCATTTACATTTGAAACATATATATATATATATAACCCACGTTGTAATATTAAAGATCTTGAAAGCTCTGTATTTTAAAAATCATAAGGTTTTATGTCTAATAAAAAAAACACACAGGATTTTAAAGCATAATTAATATTTTAGATCGTTACATGTTTTTCGGGTTTTCAAGGAGTCTAAATGTTATACGTCCCAAAAAAATTGATAGGAATGAAGCATTCTGTAGTTTTTACACAAAAATGTATATATTGAATACAATTAATATGGTTAAACATAAACTCTTTTGTGAGACCATCTCATAAAACAACTTTGTCATACAGATCTTCAATCCGACCCAACTCATTAAAAAATTTCACTTTTATATCAAAAAAATTATTTTTAATAGTAGATATGAGTCTAGTCGAACTGTATAATGAATATAAATTAATGAGACGGTCTCAAACAACTGATTATGATGTATTAGAAATATGTGATAGAATAATTACCCGTGATCTTTACAGAATTATTTTATTATTAGGAGACACAATTAGTTATGGTATAAAATTTAAAATATAACCACATAAATAATTGAAACTTAAGAGCTAACATATTTTAAAAAAATTAAAAAAAATAAAATTTAAAATATAAATTTTTTTTTCCTACGATCCTACTTCTGCCAGAGTTCCAGAGTTTCAAAACAAAATGTAAATACATCCCGACCACTAAATTGGAAGGAAACAAGGGGTTTAGCTGTCGTGGTCAATATTTGTTTGTTGCTTTCTCTGTTCTTTTATTTATTTATTTATTTACTTGTTATTTTTTATTTTTTATTTTTTATCATCAATTTTTTAAATCTGAGGGTTATTCAATTTTATTTCGTATAACTCATTGAGAATAATGCAGTTTTATTTATATAAAATTTAATAAAAATGTACTACTCTTATCATTCTACATAAAAGAGTGTCTTTTATAAGACGTTTTTACGATATTTTTTCGTGAAACAGATCAATTTGGTTCATATTTACAATGAAAAATAATATTTTTTTTAGATCAGATTGGATATTCGTTTTGCAAAATTGATATATACGAGCCTTTCATAGGAGTTTTGTTATAAAAAATGATTTCCGGTTGATTTATCTTTGAATAGACTTCATTCTTATCTAAAACACGAAGTGCATAAATTTCTAATATAATTTTATATGTGATATAATATAGATATTCAATGATTTAATATTTTAGTTATGAAACAATCGATTATAAAGTTTGAATGTGATGGTGAACATAAAAAAAATGAAGTTTCTCGTTTCTTTTTCTCATTTTTTTTGGGTCCACCTTTTGATTATTTTTCCTTTTTTATTTTTATATAGAAATGATTTGTTTGTTTGTTTGTTTTTTTTTTTTTTTTTTTTTGTTTTTCTTAAAGAGTGTTTTGTTTATATGGATAGAATTCAACAGCCTCGACAGATAATGATTGAATAAGGTTTTTATGAGACAATCTCAAAGATATTTTTTCGTAAGACGGATCAATCATACTCATGTTCAAAATAAAAACTAATATTTTTGACATAAAAATTGATTTTTTCATGGATAACTCAAATAAGAGATCTCTCTCACGAAATTGACTCGTGAGATCGTCTTATAAGAGTTTTCGTGATAATAATTTGATATTAAATAGTTTCTTTTTAGGTTTTTTTATTTAATTTCCCTTTTGTTGGTCTTTAAAAGTGTTTTTAATTTCAACTGAGTACAATAACTAGGCATCAACCCACCCCTCGACAATTAAAAATTGTCCAATTCATAATTACTTAATATATTTTATTCAATAATGGTGACTTGGAATTTATATATAATGGATTGTGTGTTAGGAATGAGTCAGTCTTCTGATTACATGCATCGAAATTTCGTTGCTTACTGCTATTATTAAATCAATGTTTTCCTTTGTCTGAAGTCTTCGCCGAATTATTGGTGAAATTTCGAACTTTTTTTTAGAGAAATTTCGAACTTTTTTATACTATATGTTGATTGATTAATTATTATCATGGAATAATATGAAAACAAGAAAGATGTATTTATTATTATTTTAATGAAACAACTATGATATCTAATAGTCAATTAATCATACTAATTAAACTTTAATTTCTTTGTACGATGATGGATGGGACTGCTGCCTTAAAATTTATTTATTTATTTTGTTGCAATCGAACTGCTTTATGGTTGATTATTTAAGGTTAACGAACGAAGCACGATGCATGTCGCCCAGCCATTAAGTTTTTGACAACCGAAGAGATTAACAAGTAAATTGGATTAATGTCGAGGATAAAGGAGAAATTTTGTGTCACTGTCACTTCCCCATTCTAAGTCATGAATTTCAAAACTACTTTTTTGTTAATTTATATAAATATAATAATAAATATCACGTCTTTTAAATTTTTCGTTACATATTATATATATACTGAATGATAAATCATAATCATTTATTTATACATCATAATTGATCAAATTTTTCCATCCAAACAAAAAATTAAAAATAAAAATGTGAAAGCTTTATCAACAAACAAGTTAAATTTAATTGGACGCATGATACTTTGTCCAAACAGACATTTTAAAGTGCATTATGCAACAAGCACCACATGGAATTCAATGATCGCAAAGAATGCTCTCAATTAAAGGTGAGCAAGATTTCGGTTAAATCGAATTAATCGATCGAACCAAACAATTCGGAAATTCGGTTTTCAAATTAAAAAATTTGGTTATATCGGTAAATTCGGTTCGGTTACGGTTTTCAAAATTTTGAAATCGGTTAACTTAATTAACCGATATTATAAATAGTATTATTTAATAGATTTTTATTATTTATCAATTTTTATATATATATTAATTTTTAATTTTAAAATCAATCCTAATTCTAATTCATGGTATCGTTTTCACTTTTTTAACCGAATTTCTCGTTCTCATTTCTCTATTCTCCATTTGTGTAGACTGTAGTGTTCAAGAAAAATTACATATATAATTAAAGTTAAATCACAAAATTTTTTTAAAAAACTAATCGTGACCGAATTAACCGATTTTAATTCAATTTGTTTTCATCGGTTATGAAAATTAATTCGGTCGATTCGGTTATGGCTAAATATTTCGGTTCGGCCAGGTTATGGCTAATTCGGTTCGGTCAGTAACCTAACCGAACCGACCGAATGCTCACCCCAACTCCCAACCAAACTCATGAGAATATATCGTGTAACGATATTTTCAATAATAATATCGTAAAATTTTATTATTATATTTTATGAGATTTCAAATTAAATTTATTATGAGATTTCAATAAATGAAATATTTGTATTTAATTTTTTGTATTGTAATAATTATTATATAAATTTAGTTGTACACCTAACATTTATTTGTCATAAATTTATTCAAAGATTAAAATTTTGTAAAAAAATTCTCAAGTACGGTAAATAAAAGGCAAAAATGAGATTGGACACCGTTTTATCTTACAGACACAAGGGGACACCAGCCACAGGGCAGAATCTGCAAGCCAGATTCGACAAGATATCTGTAATGGACCCGCAGTGTACCGCTAGTCATTTGGCTAACTGGCTGCAGTGTTGAGATTCTATTTTTACCTGCTATATAAATTCTCTTCACCAGCCAGCAGCAACGCAATTGTTCTTTCACATGATATAGATGAAAAAAAGTTCAATACATGATAATAATGTAATAATTACTGAAGACAGATGAGATGGGAAAAATACAGTGTCTGATTTCTCTCGCACCAAAAAGAAAACAAAGGATTTGTCATGCAATGACATTTTACAGACAACATATATGATACATAATCACCACCATTTGAAGGGAAACTTAGACGATTTACATGCATGCACCCAGAAAAGCAACAGGAAAAGGACGATTTACATGAAAAAACAACACAAAGAATGTAAGTGCCAACAGTTGAGATCCCAGATTCTTGCCATCTCGACACGTGCGCGCTGCTCAGCGATCACTCGATATCAAATGCGATAGCTTTTGAACAATCTCAGACATCGGTGGCCTGAATTCTGGCTCAGGCTGTGTTAAGAAAGAAAACAAGTAAATACACTATTATCACCATAATCGAACGTCAAACAATACAATCCCTAGTTTGCTAGGTCATTTGGATCAGGATCCTGGCATCTACAATTTTAAAAGGCTGCTTAGTTTAGACATCAGGTCCTAATAATGAATTCAATGACACAAGACAAAAAGTATATTTGGACCAATAATTTTCTTTCTCGAGTCGCCATTATAAAGTAATAACACTCAACAACAATCCATGGAATATGAGAAAACGAAATGGGAGATGTACCTGAATACATAACGTGATTATATCAGCAAGTCGAGAGAGAGATTTAGATGGATAAGCACCCTTTAGAGAAGGCTCGACTATTCTTGACAATGCATCTATATCATAAAGGTGAGGCAATGCCCATCTAGCCAAATATTGCGATCCTCGAGGACGGAACCTGTTTTGGGTAGAAGTTGATTTATAAGTCTATCCTCGTTGAAGGGAGAATTTAACGTAGCAATAATCAGAATATCTAGTTTCTAGCTATCGGTATAAGGATTTGATAACCTGTCATAAGATTTTCGACCCGTAAGAAGTTCTAGCATCACAACTCCGAAGCAGTAAACATCACTCTTCTGAGAATAGCTTCCTGTCTCAAGTTCAGGAGCACTGTAACCGTAACCTTGCAACTGATCAAAAAACACTAGCATCGATTAAAATTCAAGTAGATGAAGTTGCCAACATCTGAAATGAATAATGAGCGTGCCGTTCTAACATCTGACTTCGGTTAACATTTTAAACAGTATGAAAATACCTGCAAGATATTACCTGAGTCATGTGATCAGATGATAACAAAGGAGCCAAGCCACAGTCAGAAACTCGCACAGAGAGATCATCAGTTAGTAACACATTAGTGGACTTGAAATTCCGGTGCACAACAGGTGGCTGACACACCTCATGCAAATATCTTCATCAATAAAACAGCACAACTAAGTCTCCATATAATAATGGGTGAAAAATGGGCAGTGGAAAATTTGTTTCGAGAAACAGCGCAAGAACAAAGAAATTAAAGCAAGCAGGACTGAAATGGGTACTTCAAGAACGGGTGAACCAGGAAATTTATCTCTTTAGAGAAATCATGTAACCTAGTTTTCTTCTCAAAACCATATTCAGTTTTGGTTAAAATGAACTTACTCTAGAGCCTTTGCAGCTTCAAGCGCCAGAAGCATACGGGTATTCCACGAAAGCTTTCTCTTCATTTCGTCATCCAGGTGTAATGCCTCATTAAGTGTCCCATGATGGCAGTAATCGTGAACAAATAAGCGTTGTCCATGTTCCAGGCAGTAACCAACAAGTTTAACTATATTTGGATGTTGGAGTTCTGAGATACTTGTCACGAGCTCAAGGAATTCGTTGTCACTCAGATGCCCTGACGCCGACTGCTCCAGTTTCTTGACTGCCAGCACCTAGAGATGCGTTGACAACCTCGTGAGAAGGCATCATGGACACAAATAATACAGGATGCTTTTCCCTCGGAATCCATTGAAGATGAAGGGAAACAGAGTCATGAAGGACTTTGTGTCACATGACATAAAGAAATCTAGTCTAGGATGGGCAGCTACAAGTACTGTTACAGAACTGACCCAGTTGTCTCTAAACCGAAGGGTGGAAAAAAAATCTAGAATAACATATCCTTGCAACAATCAAACGAAAGACAATGTACTTTCATCAGCGCATCACCATTTTTTTTGTAGAAAATAGACTTTTGCAAATTCAACGGGTCACTTAAAATAACAACATATTGCACCTCATCGAATCAAAGAAAAGAAACAAACACAATCATGAAAAAACAAGAGTTTGATTTGCATGTAGTGCAATCAGTGGATAGCAAAAAGTCCAAGATACATCATAAGATGCGTACCTTCCCATCAGGAAATTGGGCTCTATAAACTGTGCCTAGCATGCCTTTGCCGATAAGATTTTCTTGAGAAAAGCTGTTTGTATATTGTTGAAGAGATGCAACTGTGAAGAAATTAACAGAGCCTAAAATTTTAGAAGCATTTTGCCTTGGGCTCAAAGCGGTGAAAATTGGATCAGCGGGAATCTTTTCGGCAGGCACAAGAGGAAATGGAGGGGGCCTGGTTGACAGCTGAGAACTATCCAATCCTGTCATATCTACACTGTGATCCTTCCCCCGAAAGGTGTCCTTTGGCACTGATTTAAACTATAAAATTTATTTGATTGAAGGGAAAATGGGGAAAAAGTGACAGTACAAAAGAGAAAAAGTATGGGGAAGGTTAACTACCTTTCTCGACTTGATACAAAGGCTTTTGCGAAGATTGGTCATGTTTATGAGTCTGGGTCATATCACTATGTTTCTCCATCTCTTGATTCTTGACTATCTTCTCATTAAATTTCCTTCTACAGCATCTGAACAAGAAGAAACATACGCCCAAAGCAAGTACCAGAACTACAAACAACCCAACAATAGGTATCCATGTGATCTTGCTAGCAGTGTTGCGCTTCAGTTTCCTACCAGATTCTGGTAATCGAGATGCTGATTGCCCATTTACAATAACTGAAGGAGCTGACCACGGAGAGGGTGCCTCCAAAGGGGATAATAAAGGAGATGGAGATGGTGGGGAAGGTATTATCGTAGTGTTAAAGGGATTACCGGTGCTTCTGCACCATAAAAGGGAGATCTTAATAAATCATAAGGTTAATATTCGAGCTCGACTGCAAAAAAGGCCAAATGACAGAGAAATCAACTCAAATTTTCACCTGAAATTCGGGATAGCAATCAGTTTTGGTGGTATAGGTCCAGAGAAAAGGTTATTCTCTATGTTTCTTGAGTGTGCAAAAAGGTAAAAAAACAGTTAAATGTTGTTACTCCAGCAAAGAAAACTGAATTATTAAAATATAAACTATCACATGGTGAAGAACTGCAGTACAAATCTATGAGAGGAAGATCTTGAAGAACATCCAGCATTCCAGAGAGCTGATTGTTCTGCAAATGCCTATAAACAACAAGAAGACAGTGAAAAAAGAAAATGTTAATTTTACAATGCCAAAAGAATGCAAATGAGTAAGTATGTGCAGATTATACTAGGATAAAGTCATTTTATTCGAGACAAAGAAGGTTTCTATAATGGACTATTCCATGTTAGTAGCAAACTTTCATTTAAAATTCTACTAACTGAAATTTCATTTTACAAGTACAACCTGCCCCAGTGCCCCTCTCATTGAAATTCACCAAATATGAACAAGCAGGCTTGACAAAGCATTTGAGTGGTTCATAACATGGGTCACGGATACTCAGGTCGAGATGGTCGAAATAAGTATACACGGTCAGATATTTGTATTTTTCCTCGTAACCGATTCACACTCCACAAGAAATTATGGCATGAAGAGAACTCTTGTTATCCAATACAGTTCGGTCAATGTTAGCATAGGAAAAGACAATATCATGACCACATTTACGTTCAAGAGACTACATACTTACAACGTAGTCAGAGATGACAAATTCCCCATTGAAGAGGGCAGCTGGCCAACGAAACTATTCCCCGACAAATCCCTGCATGGTCAACATCATTTAAATCAAACAAATATCGACTAAGTATGTATAAATGAGCTTCCACTCCAATTACATAAATTCTTACATGTTAATCAACTCCTTGAGTTGTTCAAAGGCATCGGGAATCGATCCAGTTAATTGATTGTTGTTCAGAGACCTGGAAAATTATGGGGCTTTAAGATAAACTAGAAATAGATACAGAGCCATTGAAAAGAAAAGAAGTGAAAAAGCAGGGCTAGAGAGATAATAGAACTTACAAATCTGTCAACTGCCCCAAGATTGATAAAGTATCTGGAACATGTCCTGTAATCTGATTATCTGAAAGAAAACTAGAGTTCGTGGTGTTTTATGTTGGGGGGAGGGTATTATCAGCCATTATTTACAGAAGGAGTTGCGACATAATACACTAAGCAGTTCGAGATCAGAAACATACAAACTTTTAAGAGTGATCGGCAAGTTCGGTGGTATACTTCCCCCAATGTGATTATTGCTTAAATCTCTGCTTTATAGGAATATCAATATCTTTAATCTCCGTACATATTGATTGAATGATGTAAAAGCAATATAAATTAACCAAGAAAACAACGTGTGAAGACTCATCAGTCTATAAAGAAACTCCATGCAAATAGCATGATCAAAGAATAAGGCAAAAAACAAGCAAAGCCATTAGAAATTAACTCACATCACCATAATTGAGGCAAACGATCCCAAATCATTGCCCAATCCTCCGCCCAAATTCGCACCAGGTAGTTTTCTACCAATCAAAGACAATAAATTTTATTCACACAAAAGTTAAATTATCACACGTCGTGATAAAAAATACGGACACAACTTACATTGAAGATATATTCGCATTCACACACTCCACGCCTTGCCAGATTGGTTGTCCACATGGATCTCCTCCAGAGAAGATCCATCCGGGAAGTTGTGGGGATCCCAGAGAAGTATACAAACTATTTATTGCATAAACTGACATGAAGCATTCCAAGACAAAACAAATAACGTAAGAATATATGCTATTTACAGCACAACCGACGCATAATTCCAAATATACGAGGAAAAATTCCATAAGAACTCGGTGTTGAATTAATTAGCCATCGAATTATTGGTGTTTTTTTTTAAAAAAAAAAAGAGTGCAAACAAAAAACATTCAAATTCAGAAGAAAGATTCATTTTACACATAGTGAAACCAGTGAGTACATAAAATTTGAACCAATAGCTTACTATCACGAGGGTCGGTGACTCCCAATGCAAATTGCAACGCAGGAAAAACAACCGAAAATAGAAGAACCCATGAATGAATCTCCGCGCCAAAACAAGCCATCTCCAGTTAAGAGTCACCCGACTGTTCAAGATTTCTTCTTTAATCCCTTCGCTTTCTTGTTTCTTGAGTAGAACCTTCGGCAGAAACACCCCGAGAGTCTGAAGGACAAACAAAGCCAATTACCGAACAACAAAGAACTTCAAAAAAAAAAAAAAACCACTTCTTTAATCATGGAATGGCAAACGGTGGTGGCATACACACACAACCCTCATAAATACATACGCACACAAAAAAACATACAGTAATTAACGCAAGTTAAGAAGCACAAACCCTCAAGTTTCAGCACCAATGGTGACACACCATAAACCACAAAAAACAATAAAAAGATTTCTGTTGTTGAGATGATGAAGCCAGAAACAAACCTTGTCAGAGTGAAATGTCGTGCCGACAATTGTTATATGTTTCTTGCCTTTTTTCTTTCATAAGTCGGCTAAGACAAAAGACCCTAATTATATATTTTGCCAATAAAGATTACAGACAGCTATATGATTATATACACATATTTAGATTGGCTTTGTAAAAGCGCAATTATCTGTTAGTGGCGGAATGTTTCTTCCATTTTTTAAGTTTAATAATTTGAAAAACAACTTATTGTACCGTTGGGTCATGAGTCAAATTTTAATTTCGGGCTTCTTGAAAATCAGGCCCACCTGCATCCAATGCTGAAGGTTGACTAACAAATATTTTTTTTCTTTCAAATTTAATCATTTTAGGTAGGTTCATCATATTCATTTCTGCAATTATAGGTGAATATTGTGTTAGGAAAAATGAGTTTTGTACTTATTTAAAATTGATAAAATAATTCGAATGACAAACTCATTTAAAATTGATAAAATAATTCGAATGAGCTACGTAGCGAACATAATTATTTTATCAATTTTAAATGACGTAGTGAATATAATTATTTATCGATGGTCAATTAAGATGAATGAGAAATTAATTGAGTTCAAATTAATAAGACTTCGATAAAATCATCTGTTGTTAATTTCTTTGGTATATCTTTAATAAATATTTTTATGTTTTGTAAAAGTTTCATATATGAACTTTATATTAATTATTATTCTTATATTTAAATACCTCATTTTCTTATCTTTAACTCATAAAAGGTCTATAATATATATATATATATTAATAAAAAAATTAAAATCACATGCATGTGATTTTTAGAAACTTGGCCGAAAGGCCATGTGATTCAAGAGGCGCAACTTTTCAACCAAGTCTATTGGCAATGGATATTGTGGAATGATTGCATCTTTTCATTCAAGGTTTTTCATTTTCTATAAATAGGATCTCATTCATTTGCATTCAACACACTAATTTCTCTTCTTCTCATTTCTCTCTAAATTTATTTTTATATACGAATTTTTAAACATTAGCGTTTAAAGTTCAAATTTTCAATATATAAAATCCCGAGTTCGGATTTTCTAAATTTATACGCTTAAATTCGAACTTTGGGATTAAACTCGAGAGTTGTCTTCTATTTTTGAGTTTTTTAAGCATTTGCGCTTAAATACAAGTTTTGCAAGATTTAAACTCTTGGAATTGGATATTTAAATTTAACGCTTATAATTCGAAATTAGAAATTTTGCATACCATCTTGATAGCGTGCTAAACAATTCAAGTTCGTGTGACTTTAAAATTTGTAGTGCTACTATTTTGAAGTCACGTAGTCGTTGTATCTTGGGAAAAAATTGCCAACAACCGTGAGCGTCGGGCGGGATAATATCGTTTTAAGGAAAAAGAGTCAAACTCTTGCTTCGACTATTTTCTCATAAACATTTGGTTGTTTGAAAGTGTGGCAGAATACAACTCAAAAGAGAGGATTTTTGTTCAATATGCGTGATGATATCGAGTTGGATTGCAAAAATAAAAGATTTGAACAATTTTATTTAAAAAAGAAAAATGAAAAAATGAAAGAAAGCCAGAGGCATCCAATCATGTAGAGTTGTAGTCGACAAAGGTCGTAATATATAATTGGAAGGGAAGTTGAGGCACATGCATGCATACATTATTACATCTAAATAAACTAATTTGGAGCTATAAAATTTTCTATTGGCCTATGCCTACTTATTGTGTAATGGACAATATCATGAGATCAATTATTTTGAGGATTAAAAGTTTTTTTTATTCGTATTTTGTGTTTTTATTTTATAATATTCTTTTTCAAACTAATTATTAAGACATAATAGTTATCTATTGATCAACTGTAATTTAGGACTAATGCCATTTTTTATATGAAGATTTAGTCAAAATTGTTTTTAGGTAAACCTTTTATTTCACTAATTCTTTGGGTATAAAATTTTATAAAGTGGATTTTTCCTAGTTGTTAAATTATAAATTACCCTACTTTGTTTGTATGAGAAAATAAATTATTCAACTTTTACTCATAGGACAAGCAAATTTATTATACGTATATATGATATAATGATATAAATATCTCTCAATAAATTAAAAAAAAACACACTAGTTCAAATTCATGTTAAAACACAAATCTTTACCCAAAATATAAAAAAATTGTTTATATAATCATGCTAATAGTAAATATTCTGTTAATATTAAATGAACAAATAATAGTTAGATTGCATCAACTAATCTTATTAAATGATTTAAAAATAGTATTCACAAAAAATCCATGCAAAATATTTGACATGAATGACATATATGTATTAAAAAAGTGAAAGTTGCCAACTGTGCATTTTTTTTTAACTTTGACAACTTTCATCTCTTATTTTTGGTATGTTTTAGATATAAAAAAAACAATATTAACTGATCAGATAAATCACATTGACAAACTCCGTGACATAATCAAATCTAAAATAATAAAAAAATGATTGAAATAAAAACTCATCATATCTTACTATTTAAAAAATTATTCATATAATAGATATGAATTTTTAAATATTAATATTGCCAATCATTATTATCCTTTTCTTTAAAAAAAATAAAATTTACAGTCAGAAGTTCCAGAATTATTTGTTTTTGAACAATCATGTTGGGACAGGTGCTTGCAGTGTCCTATCTTGCCAAATTTCCTCAACTACCCTAGCAAAGCAAAACCTCTCCCCACCCCCAATAAATTCATTTCAGCAGTTTTGGTTCCTCCATTCACATTAACATTCCCCCTTCCCACCTCCATTAAAGTCCCTTGACCGCCGCACCATTGCCGCGTGACTCCATGAAAGCAGCTTGATCAATCACCGAAAGCTTGCTTATTACAATGGGTTGCTGTGCAAGCACAGATGCTTCCCGCATTTCGAAATCCGAGAGCAAAACGAAGCGTAGCAGCAAATCTCCGCCTCCTACACATCCACTCCAGGAAGTCGAAGCAGTGAAAGAAGTACTCTCGGAGACCCCCACCATACCCAAACGCCCGCCGCCTGCATTCCAAGAAAATGGACGAACCGAAACTCCATTCATAAAGACTGCGCCATTAATAGTGCCAAGACTCCCCAAGTCACGACCAGACGAGAAGAAGCCCCGAAATGTCGTCGTCCCGCAGAAGCCGTTCACGGTTTTCGGTAACGAGGAAGCTTCCGAGGAGGTCTCGGAGATCTGCAGCACTGTGAGCGAGAGCGTCAGTGTTTCGACTTCCGTCACAGAGAGGAAAGACAACTACGGTCGCGAAAACGACGTCGTGAGTAAAGGCCTGAACAGGTCACCGGCGAGGGTCGGGAACCAGTCGTTTCCCGGGGAATATAAGAGAGATAGGTCCGCCGGAAAATCCCCTTACCGGAGGTCAGAACCGTCACCCGGTCGGGTCAGGTCCCGGCCTGGGAGGAGGAAGGACAGCAATGAGGAAATCCCCGTTAAAAGATCGAGATCCCCGATGATTCGTGTAGACCCTGGGTCAGTCAAACCTAGCACGGGTCGGATACAAACAGCGAAGAGAACGGGTAAATCACCGAGTCGGGCCGGTTCTGGATCGAGAGAAAATATCCCAAAGCTTGAAGAAGAGGCGGAGTGGCCAATAGATAGTAACGAGCTACTGGAGAATCCACTTGTGTCCTTGGAATGTTTCATCTTCCTGTAACAGCTAACGTATGTTTTTGGATGTAATTGTTAGCACGTTAAGGGCTATTTTGGTTATTTGAAGTAGTTCGGGATTGTAAAAATGTCACGTTAACTTTGGAGTTTGGAGGGAGATATTGAGTAAGGTTTAAAATGTAATAACGTAAAATAACTGTATGTAAATATAAGGAAAATCGAAAATAATTAATTAAATGATTTTAATTATATAAATTAAATATTGTGTGTATGTTTACATGTTTAAAATATAGTTTTATATTAGAATGCATTAAAATTATGTTTTTAAGGTTATTCGAGACTCGATCGAGGAACGGAGATCGATGGTTGAAAAAGAAAAAAAAAATTAAATGATTATTTTTAATTATTTAACATATGGTAAATTTTAATATGTTTTTCCGAAAATGTGGTATTTTGAGGTGTTTTTATACTCCGATGGTAATTGAGTCGCCCGTACCTGACTGACTCTTTTTCGACTTCATTCTTGTAGTTATGCCGAGCTGTCTCTGGAATTCCTCGAACTTTGTTGTACTTAGCCATCCTAATCGCGCTTCTTGCTCTAAAAATGAAAAAAGACTTGTCGGAAATCGCCTTGATCCAAGAACAATTGTTGCATACTGGTATCCAGGAGGTGAGATCGAAATGAGAAGAAGCCCTCGTCCCGCCTATCCCCCTTGCGAGCCTTCGTTATCTACGCCATTCCTCAAGTCGGGAAAAAAGAAAAGCCAATGCTCCTAGTGAACCCGAAATAGGCCATGGACTTGGATCTACCAAATAATAAGAATGCCTACGAGCTAACCTCCTCCGAGGAGCTCGATTCATGAGCTTTAGAGGCCAGAGACCCTTCCTCCTTTTTTCTACCGGAAATCTCTCTTTCTCTTTTCAATCTTCTACGACAAATATCACTGCCCAGCCACAGCTGGAGGGTACCAACTGAGCAAAATGGATAAAATTCGGTTGAAGACCGGGGAGATAAGGGAAGGGATCCTCGGGTGAGGAGCCCGATGCTTGATGATGAACGAGTCATACGAGTGAAGAGTACAATGTCTTCCTTATGAGCTAATTATGAGTTACCCGAGAATGCCCTCTTTCGTAAGAGAGAAGGGCTTTGTTTTCAAATACATTTTAAACTAGTATTCGATTTTCGACGAAAATATGAACTTTTCGAGAACTCTGTTAATATTTTCACAAACTTTCCTAAACAAAATTATTTTAAATAGTACCTAATGGGGCTATTGTAACCATGTTATTGGGCCTAAACCTTGCCATACTATTTTATATCAAATATTAAGCCCGAAACCGTAACCTAAAATACACAACTCATGCACACAACACACACAAGGACTCCTAGCAGCCAAGACACATGCACACATGAGAAATTTGAAGGAGGAGTCACGGTTTTTGAAGGGGGAAAATCAGCAAGGTTCTCCCTATGTCGACGTTCTTCGCATCTCAACTCGTTTTCGTGCGTAATAAACGCAAAAGCACGCCTTAATATCCTTTTTCTCATCTATCACATCATATCATGTGTTTGATATATATTTACATGAAAAATATGTTGCTTTGTTATTATTTTCGTTTTATTTTCATGACATGCCAAAAAATCTTGTTTTTGAGATTCAAACTTATGTTAATATTGCACCAAGGGAGATACCATGGTAGGGACGTAAAAAAGGGACAAATTAATAATGTTTAGGGGATTTTAGGGTCACGATTCAAGGCTGGAACGTGGGAGGCTGAGGGCTGCACGACTCGAGGGTTTAAGGAAGGCTAGGGCTCGATTTTGGGTGATTTAGGAAGGGAGGCCGAGCGGGGGGGCCGTCTAGGCGAAGGGTTGGGCTCGTGAGGGTCCTATCCTCGAGCCAAGGTGGTCCACGCAAAGCTGGAGGGGCAGGAAGAGAGGAGGCGCACGTAAACATGCATGGGCCGTGGAGGCTGGTCTAAGGGGGTGCTAGAATGTTCGGTCTAGGTCCTAGGAGAGTTGGTCAGGGGCTGATCCAAGCGGATAGGGTCTAGGTTCGAAAGTTTTGAGTGTGGCATGAGTTAGAGTTCAATCCATATGGGGCCAAAAATTTCAGTAGCTTATCTAGGTTGATTGAGTGCCTTAATTAGCTTGGTTTGGGTTTTATATGGTTTAGTTAGGTGGTAATAAGCTTTGGTTCAAATTCGGTAAATTTGGTTAAGTTTCGAGTCAATACGAGTCAAAACCGGGATGTATGTTTAAGTTTAAATACGAATTGAGAAATTAGTCGACGAGCTTAAGTTTACGTCTAAGAAATATTTATGGGTGTATTTTAAGGTGTTACGTTAAGTCTGAAATGATTTGGGTCGTCCTTTTAAGGTCTAAGGATAAATTGGGAAAGTTAGGTTTCAGGGGCAAAACAATCATTTTATACCTGAAAAATGTTAGACGTCCTGTTAGTGCCCTGAATGCTATAATAAATGTTAAAACATTTATTTTAAATATTTATAGAATTTTATGATGAAACGTTAATACTAAAAGATATGTTACATGATTGGTTTAAAAGGAAAATGATTTATATGTACATGAATTTTTATAAGTTATGGAAATATGAAAAGTTGAAGGAGGAGAATTGATTGTGACTAATATGATGATACGATGATATGTAAGGCAAATGCTCAGTTGACGGGTGAGAAGGTCGCTGATGTCCCCGCCACCTGGTACCATGGTAATACGTAGATGGTGAAAGAGATCGATTTTAGGTGTTCGAAATCGCAACGGAAGCACAAAATTGTTTTCTAAACATGAAAATCGAAATTTTTGAGAAAAATTGAACACCATTGTACTAGTGTGTAACATATACTAAACACCTTTGTCATACATAGGGTGTTAAGAAATTTTACCTATCAACCTCTTGAGGTTGATGATGGCTCCAACTAAAGTGTAAATATTTTAGCTCTTGTATGGTAGACAATCTTCAAGCCTCCTCCTACCTTCAAAATCAAGCCCACCACCAACTAGGTAGATCCTCTCATATTTTGCACTAGAAAAATATGAGGATTTTTCTTTGAGAAGAGATTTGTTTCTCCAACAATTGAAGAACAATAATTTGAGAGAAATTGAGTGTGAATTTCGGCCAAGCTAGGTCTAGGAGGGAAGGAGAGTGAGTTAATTCCTTGTCTTGGTTGTGAGAAAAGTTGAGACTACTTTTTGCATGCCTTGCAATATTTTAATCAAAAGTATTCCACACCTCTTCATCTCCCAAGCATGCAAAACCTAGTGGGCTTGTAACATTTACAAAGGGCCCATGGACTATTAATTTAATTGTCTTAAACATATTTGAGCCCAATTAGACTTTACTTGATTTTACTCAAGCCCACTAGTTAAATAATTATTTTCAATTGGGCTCTACAAGCCCCAATGTTATTTAATTAATTCAACACTTGAATTAATTTAATTTAGTCCATAATAATGTTTATGAAAATCACAATTTTCAAATACATCATTCACTTGACATACTTTTAATTTAGGAACACATTCATAAATTAAAAATTACATTTCTCTCACAGAAGTCTTACTTCTATTTTTCTTTACGTTTGTAAACTCATTTATAAGCCGTTCAACACATTGAACTATTTTAACTTCTCAACGGAATTTAGAAAGCTAGCATTTGTGTGGCCCTCAATGGTTCATTGATACAACTAGCCGTGGGTTCACATCTCCATGTGATTCGGACTAAACATGTCCTTATATGAGCATACCCCAATTGCTCCATTCTTACTTATCAACTCCTTGATAACAAGAATGTCAGAACTCAAGTCTGATAGTACCCAACTAATCATGTTAAACGCCTAGCAGCATCGCTTACATGATTCCCTAGGTATCAAATGATAGTGCCTGCAAAAACCATTCAATTATGGTTAGCGTACAGTACGGTCCCTTCAACTCATATATCCCGACCGATTCGACAACCATTGGTTTATCGAGAGTTGTCAATGAATCGATACTATGTGTCATGTTGTAGTTGCATCGATGGTGTAATATATGAAACCCCTTTCATAATTACCACCATACTCTGATCAGAGATTTCATACTACATACACATAGGATATCCATACCCGAAGGTAAGCGGTGAATCCCCGACTACAATGCATCGACTCCTATATGTTTCGCCAAAACACCCAACCTTGCCACCTGATGACCCCATGAGAGTCGGTAAACAAGTCAAAGTGTAATGCTAGCACATAGAGTCTCAATGTTGTCCCGGGTCATAAGGACTAATGGTGTACAACCATAAACTAGGACGTTTCCACTCGATAAGTGAGAACCACTTGGAAAGTCCTTTATGGAGGGTTGTTCAGTGCACTCTACCAGGAGCACCTATCTGCATGCTCGGACATCACAATGTCCCCTACCAATGAAACATGGTACTCACATCGCAGATACTAGTCTCGAACTCGAGCAGCCTATATCCTTCTTAGTGGCGGCTGAATCGACTAGGAACCGTTTAGAATATACAGTATTACAAATATGAGTTTCATGATACTCATCATATGAGCATCTCATATTCTTTCTACTATTTGTATATTCAAGGGCTTTATCTATGCAACTAGCATGGGTTTACAGATAAAGAAGTGCCAAAATAATAATTTCAAATATTATTAAAATAAAGATTGTTCATACATAGAGTTTAAACATGAACCCTCGGCCAACACTTGGCTCAACGGGCACCTACTCTAACAGATGGATCCATTGACCTATATGTATTACGAAAGTCACAATTGATGATCTGAATTCAATAAAAAGGGAAAAGTATACGTATATGATGAAATGAAATATGATATGATATGTTGAAAGGAAAATGTTAAAGTTTATGTTCATGAAAATTTATTTTATTAAAAATATTTTCACTGTTACTTGTAAATATATATGTATTACTTGTTATCATGATTAAAGTTTGCTGAGTCAATAGACTCACTAGGTGTGATCAATACAGGTGAGCATGAGATTGATGTTAATGGAGATCTTGATGGTTAAACTAGATGCACTGAAGGTGCACACAATCCGATGATCGTCGCTAGTTTTTCGCAAATTAAACTAAGTTTATGATTTATGATTACTTAGAGATTTTTTTATGACTTATGATGCTTTTGAGAGGCTTTTGAGAGGATGTTAGAGTTAAGTTTATTTTTGAAATAATGTTAGTTTAGATTGGTTGACGTTTATGATTTTATTCTTTGAATTATTTTTTTTGGATTTTCAAATAATAGTTGGTTGGTTTATTTTAAATGGTGCAAAAGTACTTTAAAACATAATTATGTATATTTCGGTCGAAATTAGTAGGAAGAAAAAAAATATTCTAATATGTTTTAAAGAAAAATGAGTAGTGGACGTTTCTGAGTGTAGTTTAACAATATGTAAAAGTTAAAAACAAGATTAACTTGGTGTACCATACACTTCGTTATGTCACTGTCTATGGATCACGCTAGGGGTGTCAATCGGGTCAGGTGGGTCGGGTTTCGGGTCAACCCGCGAAATTTTTTTATTTTTTTTCCCAACCCGAACTCGAAGCAACCCGAAAACCCCCAACCCGAACACGAACCAGTCTAACCCGACTCAACCCGTCTAATCCGCCTAACCCGAATTTTTTTATTTTTTTACAAAAAATTAATGAAAAAATTCGAAAAAATAAAAAATAATAGTAATATTTTAATTTAAACACATAATAACAAAATTTTCGATTTAAATTTGAAAGTTTAATGGTAGAAAATTAAAAGTATATTTACTAAATCAAATAAACAATTGTTAAAAAAATAAAAAAATACAAATAAATATTAAATTATGAAAATTTATCATATAAATATACAATAAATTTTGTTCAAACATACAATATATAAAAATATAGGTAATATTTTTAAAAAAAAAATTCGGGTCAACCCGCGACCCAACCCGAAACCCAACTAATCTAGCACTAACCCGAACCCGACCTGAAACCGAAAATTTCAACCCGAACCTGATTTTTTTCGTGTTGGGTCGTGTCGAGTTAACGGATCGTGTCGCATTTTGACACCCCTAGATCACGCCCTCTTAACTGGATTCTCTGCCCGAATATTTTAATTTAGAATATTGGGAATATCAAAACATCTTGTTCATATAAAAATGGTTATGGTCGTCCTCCCGAATCCTTAAAAACCATTAAATTTGTATTGATGGTACACATATTATTTCACAAAAATGTTACAATTGTTCGTCCTATGTTATATCAAAATAATTACTTTTTCTCATGTGTTGCATATTATTGGGCGTATATTTTGATTTTATTCAGGGGTGGTGTAGATTTATACACTTCTTTTTCATATTTATATGTACATTCATATTAATTATATATGTAAAATATTAATTTACTTTAAGCTCGATGAAATTCTCTACTTGGGCTAGAGAGTGGTTCCATTTGTTGGGCTCAATGTTCAGGTCCAATAGCAGTTTAACGCGTTATAGATTCACAAAAAGGGGGAATGAAATAACTTTTTCGATCCGTTCCGAGGCATTGGATTTTTCAACGACGGAATAATCTCAAGTTTTAAGTGTGATGACATTTCCCAAGATTTGACCCGTTTTAGGCATGGACTCGATTCCCATGTCGTCATAAAAAACTTATTTTTATTAAACGAGTAGAGTCAATTTGTGAGATTTTTAAGTCTGTTGTCGATAAATATTTAATTTGTATTCGAGTTATCGAATTCAAACTAAAGTTGAATATGTTCAAATTTTTCCCTCGAATTCAAATTATTTTTTCGATAGTTCGCTAACGGCTCACACACTTTAATATTTTATTAATATAATATTGTTATTTATTAAATTAATAAATTTCAAAACTTTCGAGTACTTACTTTCAAACAAAAAGTTCGAATAGTTCGCGAATATATTCGAATTTTTCGAGCCGAAATCGAACTTGACTTTCAGTTGTCATCCATATTTATTACAATCTACAGTCTGTTGGATCAAACATAAAACGAACAAGGACTTTAAAAAAGAAATTTTGTTTTTGTTTCTGATTTATATATGTATATATATAGAGAAAGATGGAACTAATCTTTAGAAAAATATGAGAACCCAGAACCGATGATCGATGTATTGATGGGCCAGAAAGATTTATTTCCCCTTCATTCAAATATCAATCTCATAAATAACTCCTAATAGACTAGTTCTTACAAGTTATTCCCCTCAACGTAACTTTACGACAAAGGCAATGGATCCAAGAAAATACAATAATGCATCTCACTAATAACACGCTTGTCTCGCCTTATAATATACCAGAGACCAGAGCATGATTTTCTTCGCCTAATAATATACCCTAGACTGGAGCATATATGTACACACACACATATATATGTATATACACACCATGCTCTAAGTCTGAGGACCAAAAGATGTCTCATTTTTGAGTACCCTGGACTAAATTTCAAAGCCCATCACCAGAGTGATGCATAGTTCCGAATAACATACCGGCTTTCTTGTCTTTGCTAATGACTTTTAAGCCGGCTCGGGATGATTGTGTAAGTTGGTTAGTTGTTGATGCGATGGCCATGGGATCCGTTCAGGGGGACAAGGGATGGGGGCCGGCTGGGCGATGTATTTGGGAACAGTGTCACCAGGCATTAGTACCGAAACCTCTTTGGCATTTAGGGACATCTGGGAAAAATCAATTCGAACAAGTCAGTGTCTTAAATGATAGATATAGATAACATAATAATTTTTAACACCAAATTTATCTTTTGAACTGGAGTCGAGCCATGGATAAGACAAGAACATGGAGTCACATCCTTTTGAACCCTTAAAATATGAAATTCTTCTTTATCTCGACATCAGATCTTTATAAAATTCGTACAAGCACAGATAACTAAGATTGTCTCAAAATCAACATTATTGGACTAATATTATATTATCCTAAACAATATTAAACAATTCAATACAGCCATAATTCACAGTATACAAGGAACCTAGCTAGTTGTGTGCATTATTAAAGCTAGGAAAGCAGACAATAAACTAACAGGAAAACAAACTTAGTTTTCAAGGTTGACATACTGTCCCAAACAAGTTAGACCTCGCTCAAGATTATACGTTTCAATGTATATAAATAAAGTATTATTGAATATTTTTGAGACAAAACACCATGTTGGAACATCTAAACAGGAATTCAAGTCTAAAATAGCTCGTTTTTCGAGATACAATAAAATCAAGCTCGAACTCTAATATCGAACAAATTTTCATAAATATATTTTTTTTATGGGCCAAAAGGTAAATGTACATCACAACAAAGGGTGTGGGGATGAGGCTATAGAATGAAGAAATGCATACTTTTAAGGCCTAAAGCTTCGTCTCTCATTAATGGTTGTAGGGACCAAGAAACCAGCTAACAAACTCTTGAATGTGTCATTTCTTAAATTAGTAGCGTGCCAAAATCCCAGGAACATGCACATGCTGTTATTCTTAAAGAATTCAAGACTTTATGGTGTAACAAACAACACAGTACCTAATCCACAATTCTCTTTTTATAAATTAAATTCTAATAGATTATTGTTCCCAATTTCCGAATAATTAGTTCTTATTTCCAAAAATTAAAAACATTATCCCTCCAAATTAAAACTACTTTTATTTCAAGACTGTATGCCTCAGAACCAGTGACGCCTATCATACAATTTGGTTTTCTTATATGTTATGAGTGATCTATATGCAAAAAGTATCCTTTTACGGAATCTTAATTAAATTGTTAACCGAGTTTAAAAAACAAAATACTCCGATGGAACCACGTCATGCTTGTTAGAAACAGAGAGTTCACAATTCAACATAAAGAAACGGTATTCCGATTTCTACCGAAATCAAGAAACTGGCGCAAATGAAAATGAAAAAAACAATGCGGCTAAGTAGAAATGAAATCGGATAAAATGGAAAGAAAATGGGGGAAAAAAAAAACAATTGGCCCTTTCGTCAGAAAAGTAATGATCAAAAAACCAAAATTTTAATCCAAAGTGCCGAAACCAACCAATAAAGGTCAAAAACAAGAGGAAGAAAAGAGAAGAAAGAGGATACGAAAAGTCAAGAAAACCATATGTAGAGTGTAATTAATACCCACGTAAAATATTATTATAAATTCAAGAGATGCTTACTTTAGGAGATGGGTAACCAAGCTTCGCATGGAAGCCACCAGCACGATTCTGAGCTTCAATGTCGGATTGTAACCGGCGTCCACCGGCAGCCGTGACCCCCGGCGGGGTAGTTCTGAGAAACTTCTCAAAGATGGCCATAACAAGAAACATCGAAATGAGAATAGCAGTGGCCACAAACCCAAACGAAACAGCGTTGACAGAGTTGTCAAAGTGAGTCCAATCGTCATCCTGCAAGTACGGAGGCGCACCACTCGGCGCCGGGCGCCAGCCTCCCCACCCATCTTCTTTCCCACCCATTGCAAAAACCCACCTCAAGACTCAAACTTTCAGCAAGATTTAAGCTCCACAAACACACATACACAAAGAAAAAAATGACGGGTTCTGGTGTATCTAGAGACAGTTGCAACAGCTTAGAAAGACAGGGAAAGGCTTTTTCCAGGGGATTTCTTCACTGCATGGTCATCTAATCAAGGCCAGTTGCATGAAAACTAGAAGGAGTGCAATAATTCTACATACACAAGATCTTTTAATGGGTAGATAGGAGACCTTTTTTGGGATTTGGGAATGAAGAAATTAGTGTGTGGAGAAAGTTCTCGAGAGATGACCTCGGTTGTTTTTGACAGTTGAAAGGAACTCCTCTGCTGTGCTCTGTTTCTTGTGCTTTATTATGTATTTGAGTGTGTGCCGAGCGGATGATTTTGGTTCACATGCAATTTGTTTCTTTTAAGTACCTTCACTTTCCGGTTTTTCTCGCTTAATTATCATGACTCTTAATTTTGACTTCTTGTTATACACTTGACTTGGTCATGGTCCCCAATACATCTGTTTAAAATTTTATATCATTATTATTTTTCTTTTTTGTTTTTGAGCGACTAAATTAAATCTATCTTTGTTCACTATATTACATTCAATCGATAGATCACAATCCCTCGCAAAAATCGGAGAGAAAATATGATATTTGGGTAGCTGACCCGATACCGACCTGAAGATGTGTGTGTGTGTGTGTGTGTGTGTGTGTGTGTGTGTATATATATATAAAATTAATCTTTTAAAAAATAAATTATTAATAATATAAAAATTGTGAACACTACTTGGTGGGGGGTAAGGTATATCATTGTAATGGATGTCTGAATTACACCGCGGAAAATAGGAGAGCGTGTAGCATATATGTACGCTACAGGCGTACGCCAGTACACTGTACTATATAATATACCTATTTTATGACAAGGGCTAGGCCCATTATTTCATAAACACGTGGGGCCTGACAGCTCCCTTTTGGCTTTTCATCTTTAGTTTTATTGAACGGGCCCAGCCCATTCACTCTCTTAACAACTCTAATATTCTTTCTTTTTTGTTATTTTTTTTTCATTTCATGAATATATATATATATATATACACACACATATATAATTTCTTAGATGATTTTGAATAGTATAATATTGTGATTGGATAGATGAATTTATTTCAGACATGGATTTTGTGATACCTCTTGTTTCAAATAGTAAAAATTAAAAATTTAAAATAGGTTTATAATGTACTACAATTGACTTCTATAACAACTTGTATTAATTATTTTCGTAAAGCGACGACGAATACGAAGTAATTGCTATAATGACACATTGTGTAGTCATTGCTACCAAGAGGCGAGAACATCAATGCTAACTTCAGCAAGTAGAAGCGAACATATATCATCACCGAGTCGATGGATAGCACCACCAATCAACCAATTGCGTTTGGACATTGATGCAGCTTATAATGTCAATTTCAATCGATATGCAATCGGCGGTGTTGTGCAAAATCACGAGGGCCAAATATTGCTAGCCTTTGGGAAGCAAATTACTAAACCACCATCTATAGTAGCCGCTGAACTTATTGCAATTGAAGAAGGTTTTCAAATGACTCTAACTCAACATTTAAGGATAAACCAGATTACATCGGATTCTCTGATGGCAGTGCAAGCAGTCACTAGTCCAACAGAGGACTTTGGATATACTGGGGCCTTTGCAACAAAGATTAGGAATTTATTGGCAACTCATGCCCATTTAAAATTAGAACATGTCTTGCGCACCGCAAATGGTGTTGCGCACTCGTTAGCCTATTTTGCTATTTCCTCTCCCTCACCTTTCGTGTAGATTGGTGGAGAGTTTCCTATTTGGTTAAGAAAGCTTGTAATCGAGGATCTTACTCGGTCTTGAATAAAATTACAAGTTTTTCTGTAAAAAAAAAAAAAAAGTGTTTGAAATGAAAATGTAGCAAAATTTTCAAATCTATTTTCTTGTATTGGGTTGAAGTTTTTGTTGCATTTATTTTCTTGGATTTTTCCTACAACCAGGAAGCCAACATGACGGGGACAGCATATTTATTATGCACACTAATCTGACTAAAGTAAAAGTACAAATTTTTTTCCCTCATTTCAACAAAGCATGTGTGGCCATAGTTGGACCAAAAAGCCAAGTTTGAGCTGTTAATTACACTCGGTGAAGATAGCTAGCCAATGTGCAATTGCATCACACTAAACATATATACACAAAAATTCAAGTGTAAGGTCTCCTGAATTAATTTTATGAGATATATATTATATTTAGGACATCTATGAAAAACATTAGTTTTTATAAAAAAAATATATATTACATTTTATTGTAAATGAATGATAATTCACATGTTTTAAATCATAATTAAAATATGGAAAATACGAATATTTTGATGGGATAGTTGGCAAAATAACAATGATTAATTACTATAAATTTTTGGACCAAAATTAATTCGGGTCTTTTTTTCCCTGGTACGGCCTCATTTGACATTTGTGAAGACCAAGAAAGTGGAATTATTTAAGTCAATGTTTTGATAATCCAACTTGTAATCGATCTTATATACGTTAAAATCGTAATTGAATCAGTCAAATCGATTCAACTGAAAAGCCAGACTGAAATATTGTTATATCATATAAAATAATAATAATATAATAAATATATTTTAAATTCTAAACATATTAAATGTGTATATAAATAATAAAAATGTACATTTTACAATGTTTTATAAAAATCAAATAAACTCTAATACAACTAAAATAATATTCTAAATAAAATTATTTTATCAATATCAACTAATTACTTATTTATCACCTCACAAAATGATTGACGAAACAAAAACATTTATTTAATACGCTTGCTGTATTTAAATGATCAATAACAGCCTAATATTTAAGGCAAGCCCCTCCAAGACTCGTCAATCCCAGTACCCATCACACGTCACTCTTGTTCCTTTGTCCCTNGAAAGCAAAAATTTGTTAAAAAATTTTTCCGGTTTAACCGGTTTTTAACCGGTTTTTCCGGTTTTTCCGGATTTTAACCGGTTTTTTCCTGTTAAACATGTTTTTCGAGTTTTTACTTATCTCCGGACCGGTCTGGAGGCCGGTTCGCGGTTGAACTGGTCCGACCGGCCGGTCCGGTCCGGTTTGGAGAACATTGATTATGAAGTTTGATTTGAGACTTTGTCATTTGAAAATATTAGTCACATCTCACGTTTTTTTGGGGTCAAAATAATCATAACAGCAATAATTATGAAATTGATTTCCATATGTGAAAAAATAATGAATGGAAGTTGTGAATTTCTTGAAGTACACGAACGCCCGTTATTTTATAGCCACAAATTTTTTTTTTGGACAAAATTGTTACACCAAAACTTAGGTATTAATTCAATGGCACAATTCTTGTACGAAATTATCACATGTCGAGATATTAAAAACCCCAGCATTTGCCATGTGGCCGGGCATCACACAGGGGTCACCCTCTTAAATATTTATATATTTTCATTTCTCGTTTTAACCTCTTTGCCTTCTATTGCATTTTCCCAGAAACGACGACATTTTGAAACTAAATCCACCTACTTTGGCTAAGTAATTTTTGTAACTGCGAGCACCACTTTTTTTTTTTTTTTAAACATCAGTTCACGTCTATCAGATAAAACATTTGGGTTAAACGCAACAACATGAAAAATACGTTAATCGGCTAAACCATATTAGATAACCTTAGTGTAACATGCTCGTGCCAATACGTCGGTGGAAAATAAACATATGTAATAATTTGATCAAGAGTACATATATTTCTATCAGTTTGGACGTCCTCTCATGAAAGTCATCACTTTTCTATTGTTATTGTTACTGCGGAAAAATGTAATTGTAGATAGAGATCGAGTTGAACTTAGAATGTGTTGAGGACTCTGGCTTAATTTTTTTTTACATTCATCTAGAAATATATATTATTTAGATTTTTTTTATGACATGTAACAAAATTGATATATAGACAAAAAAAATGTAAAAATTTATTATGGAAATTGATAATAATCATATATAAATATAATTGTGCATTTAATAGAGTGCACTGCATAATTCAGAAACCTAAGCCGACAAATCAACTCTCTAATTGTCGGCTTTCTCAGGATTCCACCAACAAATGTTGCCTTCTTTTCTCCCGACGGTCCCAGAATCAACGGCCTGGATCACTCCGCAGATTCTAGCACAATCCAACCGTCCTACATTAATAGTCAACGGCCCCACAAGTCAAAAAGTATGCGGTGGCACGCGTGCAGTGGAGCAGCCTCGCACGTGAGTTGGAAAAGCAACCGCGTGGACCCTAATTTTTACTTAGATGTCATGTAAGGGTAGATTGGACAATTAGCTTAATTAGAATTCTATATATATATATATATAATAGTTGTTTTTTTGAGTTGGTATTTGATATATCAAATTTCCATAAAAACACAAGGGATATAATAGTTGTTTTTTTGAGTTGGTATTTGATATATCAAATTTCCATAAAAACACAAGGGATGAATATATATATATATATATATACACACAAATACCAACTCAAAAAACCACTATTATAAATTTATGTAGAATTACATATATTATGCATATGCAACGCGTATGTTCCAACCGTTAGTTTGTATTATGCGTGTTTTGTTGTTTCTCTACCCATGCATATTCCCCTTTCAATAATTAATTTTAAGATTAAGAAAATTATTACGTTTTGTACACACTAAACCATTTCTTTGATGATTTGATATTATAAAAGGATTATATACTTTGGTTTAGATTGGCAAGTCTACTTTCCCATTCACAAAATAAAATTCATTATTAAAAAAAGGAAAGCGGAAGGTTTTAGGTTAGTCAACTAATTTAGTGTATACGTATATATTGCCCGAATGATATATCCAATAATCTAAATGTATTTTTTATATGTTTAGTCACGATTTTTTCTGCGAATCCCAAGATAAAGCTAACATATTTAGCATAATACTCTGAAATTTTATTGACTCGCAAATGAGACGATGAAAGATAAAAAAAAATATTAATAAGTCATTTGACCTAATACTCTGAAACAATATCGTATGTAATAAAGAAATGGTGATCAAAATGTAATTATTATGATTTCGCATTTTTAGATATTTGTTTATTTATTTTTGTGGAAAAAAGCACTTTTTTGAACATAATTCTTTGTGTCTACTCGTAGTTGGTTCACCGTCTACGAGGGCTTCACGTGCCTTTTTTACACCTTGCTTTGCTAATATATCTACTCACTTTATCTTCTTCCAACGAAGCTTCAAATGTGGGAATATTGGACTTTGGGCCCACCACAGTTGCAGTTGGGCTCACTAATTTGGGTTACATGTAAATTATTTTTAAAATAATATATATTTTTTATTTTCAAGTGGTAAATCCAAAATTATCTAATCACGGCCTTACTTCAAATAAATAAAAATAAAAATTGAAGTACTTATAATAAACAAATTTAGACAGACTCTCAGTACACACACACACACATATATATTTTGAATCATGTCATAAATTAATGCCTCAATATCCATAGCATACATAAATAAATATTATCGATACCATATTGAACATATTCTTTATAGAGTCATGATGTGATTCTATCAAAATCTATGTATCATAAGACTGATGAAGAGATAGAAACCAAAAACCGCATTCCATATACGTCTGCTATAGACAGTATAATGTATCAAGAAACCTACTAAATAAAATTTAGCGAGACTTTTAGTTAAAATTGTAGAGAAGAGTGAAGGTCATAAAACGTTTTGAACAAAAATTTATGAACCATACGTGTGCAAATATGATTAAGCTGATATAGCATCTAGATTATATACATATATATATGTTAAATCAAGATTTAATCAAATAAAAGTAAATTAGTAGGCCTAGGTAATAGTTAGGGCAGGATTTTCAACTCAACTTGGAAGCAGCATCATTATGTGAGTAACAAGGATGTCAAAGAAATTATTCGAAAACGACATAATCATAGTCAAGATTGAGTTAATCCCTCTCCCTATTTCGGACAAATATCCTCCTTTCTTTCATCACAAAAGGCATAAGTAGGACCTAAGACTTTGCATTTCTATGTTTTTCTTATTTCTTATTAAACCTTTTAATGCCTTTTAATGCATTAAACACAAGAGATTTTTATTATAAACAAAACGTACACAGATAGATACTAGCAAAAATTCAAGGAACAGATACTCACTTTTTTTGAGTGCCCGTGAACGTGGAACCTAGTCTGATGATAATAAACCCTATACAGTGGTAAGCTGCGAAACATATCATTAACCAAGATTTTCAAAATCTCCTTTTCACCTAATAAAATATTTGAGTAATCAAAGCATATGCCATCAAGTTCTAAAACATTGGCTTTCGAAGAGACGAGATATGGAAAAATCCGCCAGGTCCAAAATATGTCGATTCCAATACATCTATCTTTTCCCCACTGATTCACACACACACACACATATATAAAGGATGAGTTGATTCTATTGATTGGAACGCCATTCTCAGATTAGCATAATTCAGACAGAAATTTATTTTCTCTGTCATTTGCTGTGGAGTTTGAAGGTGATTGATTTTGTGATCCGGTATCCCCAACATATGTGTAATGACCCAAATCTTTATTTGAATGAAGTACTAACTAACATATGATTAAAGAGTTGTTAATTAAACATTATTAAGGAATTGATTAATTGATGATCAACATGTTGGGATCCACTGAATTTAAAATGGACCACCCAATCTACTTCAGATTACATTATCCCGATAAATCCAATTAGACGAATGAGAGTATGACACGTAACAGATAAGATTGAGTTCGAATATTCTGAACTAATCCGGATGCAGCTTATAAAGAAGCTAATTTCATTTGTTTCCTACACCATTTTCTCTCAGTTTCTCTCTCTTTGAGCTCTACCCATATAGCTTAGGCTTTTAGCCAGTTTCTAAGGCAGTTAAGTGTCGAGAAGCTTTAGAGCTAGTGTCGACTCGAGGAAGGTCGGTGAACCAAGATACGTAGATCAAGACATCTTCAGCGAGCTGACGACATACACATGTATAATCCTAAATCCTTGTGATTTAAGGATCATTAAGAAGAACTTTGAATCATTTTAGTGATTCTGGATCTAACATGATAGTGATTTCAGTATGTTGGTATCGTCTAGGTTCAGACGAGTAGATATTCTATCAGTTGATTGTTTTAGTGAGTTGCGTGATGTACTGACTGAGATATCCAAGCGTAGTATACAAACTTATATGCTGTAATTTAGTTGTTGCATGATACGTGTTTTACTGTTTTGACATATTATGCATGATATATCACGTTGGGCCCGATATCTTTTGAGATATACCTCGTTTGTTGGAGCCACTCAGCCCTGTTCTGTATTGTGAACGGTTGGGTATCGAGAGTTACAATGTCCGATGAGATCCGCGGGCTCTGATGACCTTGGACATTGTAGGTCAACATCTTGATGATGAGTGTGGGAGCCAAAACATGCCTATGGAATATCAGAGACTACACACTCATGTGTCTCTAGACTGAGCATGACATTCTTTACTTGATCCCTAATATCCGAGCATATTGCATTTCACATGCAACATATCAGTTTGTATACTTGTAAATTCTCGTATTGGGCGAGTGTCGCTCACGTCCTTGTTTTCATCTTGGACACCCTATCCCACATGACATGTTTTAGGTTGGACAGTTCGGACAACCATGGAAGTGGCTAGAGCAGTTGGATTGTAAGATGATTAAGTTATTTGATTTCCGTTATTTAATTGGTGTTATCAAGTTTAATTTTGCATGCTTATTAGTCTGTTTAGTAGTGGCTCGGGTAAATGCGCTACGATATGTCATCTTGGACAAGTCAAAAAGATATATCCAATCAGCATCGATCATGTGGCATACATCAGCCACCATCAAATAATCAATTAAGCAAGAAGCCCAACATTGTTCTACATCCATCTCTTCCCGGAAGAAAACATCATTCGCATATGAAACTTCAGATGGGAGTACATAGCCCATTCTCCAACTCAAATCTCAATATAAATCTATTCATGTAATATCCTATTTGCCCAGGAGAAAGAGATTGGCTTGGAATCACAATTGAAGATTTCACAAAATTTAACTCATAATTAGAGATTATATCAGATTTGGATCTAACATTTCCACTTTCTTTCTTCTATAAAGAAGCAATGATCTCATGGGTAAAGTCACTAAGAATGTCAAGCCTTTTGGCTTCAACTAGAATAGAATCAGAGGAGTATGCATCTAAAAAGGGAACAACCAAAGTATCTGGGATAAATTTTTCCGAATATGTTTCATCTTCTTTCAAAATATGCTCTATTTGGCTAGCTGGAAAGCTATTTTGTCCTTCATAAGAGTGTGTTGGAAACAACTTCCAGTCCAGAGGAAAAGGAGACATTATAGAACAGCATACCAGGAACTTAGTTCCTTTGGATCCTGGAGGTTGACAAAGGTAGCAAGCAACCAACCACAGTTAGACAAGCCTGAAAAATGCAGAATGCAACCTATTAGATAGCTAGAGCAATTGCAAAAACATCATGTTGGAAGATATGATATTCTGAATATAGTATTGTGTATATCAATAGAAACTGATTTCTAATTAATTTAGTTTCCTATAATCATTTCTTGTACAGTTGGTAGTTTCCTAGAAGAGCTTTCTTGATATACTATATAATTGAACATTGTATCACTTTTTGATATAGAATAATTTAACACTCTCTGCCTATATCCTCTAACATGGCATCAAAGCCACACCGATCCCCTTAGAGCAAAAAATAGATAGCTGCCACCAAAACCCTAACTTACAGCCGTTGCGCGCATAAACCCTAGATACAGCCTCTATCCACCATGTCGAACAATTCTGAGCAGTCCACTAAAATCCCTATGAATTCACAAAAAACTACTACAACTCAGGCAACTATTTGGAGTCCCACTCCATTCAGATCACTACCATTAAATTGAATGGAGAAAACTTTCTGCGATGGTCACAATCTGTCCGTATGTACATCCGAGGCAGAGGTAAAATGGGGTATTTGACAGGAGACAACAAGGAACCTGCACTAACGGATGCAACATATCCAACGTGGGATGCCGATAATTCTATGGTGATGACATGGCTGGTGAATTCAAAGGAAGAAAACATAAGCTGCAACTACATGTGTTATCACACGGCTAAGGAGCTTTGGGACCATGCTAATAAGATGTACTTGGACTTGGGAAATCAGTCTCAAGTGTATGAACTGACATTGAAACTTGATGAAATCCTTCAAGGTGAGGACAGTGTTACTAAATATTTTAATTCCTTAAAACGCCTTTGGCAGGGTTTGGATTTCTTTAATGATTACGAGTGGAAATCCACGGATGACTGTAATTATTATAAGAAAACAGTGGAGGATGGCCGAATATTTAAATTTCTTATTGGCCTTAATGTTGAATTTGACGAGGTTAGAGGCAGGATAATAGACAAGCAGCCATTTTCTTTACTATTCAGTTAGGAATAAATCTAGCAAGCAGACTAGGTCTAGTTATAGTAAATGGATGATGAGTCAAAGTATCGATTCACATAGACTAATGTTTAATTACTAGATTTTCTATCACTTAACTTAAGCCATACAAAATAAATAAAATGAGGATATATGAATTATTAATCTAAACTATTAAACAAAACAATTGCAATAAAAAACGACGGATTCAAATATCAAGTAGGAATTCAACTGCAAATAAAGAACTAAGAGACACAACGGTACCGAACTGTACTATGCTGACACGTGTAAAAATTCAATTAATTATTTAATTATTGAAAATGACGGTGAAATCTCCAATTTATTTATTAGAAAATTCATCAAGTTAATAGACCTATTTAAATCTAACAGTTCAATTATTTCTAATTGAATTTAATTACATCTAAATGCATTAAATTTTTGTGAATTCAGTTTTCACCTAAAATCGTGCACTGAAACCGAGTACTATTTCTAGTCATTTAATCATGTTTTGTTTGACGTCTTTGTTGCTAAATTTAACCAATCCTCTTCCGATTTGTTATTAATCAACAGACATGTAAATAGGTGATCAGACTATTAACAAAAATATTAAACCAACATCAATAATTAAAATCAAGAAAAATAATACATTGAAAATAAAACAAAATATCAAACAAAGTATTGTTTGGTCCTATTGTGGTCTTAGCCTAAAGAAATTTATTTCATAAAATCAAAACAAAGCAAAAACACAATGTTTGGATTCATAAGAATAAAATATAGTAAGGAATAAGAAAATTTCAGCGTGGTTGGCATGATTCCTCTTTTGAAATTGTCTTCCTCCTCTCTCTCAAACCCTAGCAGCTTCCTTCTTCCTCCAAGTTTCTCTCTTCCTTTCTGTTGATGTCTTCTGTGTAAAGTCTTCTACCTCCTCTCTCTGTTATCCTCTTTTCACATAAAGTTCTGTACATGCGGTGTTCTGTGTTATTCTCTCCACTATGTCTTTCTCTTTCTAACTTATATATCACATAAATGTGCCCTTATGTGGAAAGCCCAAAGTAATTTTCACCGCCCAAAATTAGTCTTCTTAACAAGTTGAAGATTCTCACATGAATGAGAAGGAAAATAGATAGACAAAATTCCTTCTTTTTAAATTTCACAGCTTTCTTATCTCAGAAGATGGGATTCCATATGGATATGTCCACATTTTGTAAAATTCCTCATTCTTTATCCTTGCTTCCATTGTGTTGTACAAGAAAGTAGAATAAAAATTTCTTTTTATTTGTTGTCCTTGAAATTCTTGTAAAATCACATTATCTAAAAAATTAGGTTTTTTTCTTCTTTTATTCAAATTTACAAATATTATAAAATTAATCTAGATAAACACAAAATAAAAGATAACAATGTCATATAAGCACGTATATGATAAAATAAAATGCCTAAAATCTCTATAAGATTCAAGCTTATCATTTAGACATTTACCAATGACAGGCTCCATTGAGTTAACAAGCCAGGAAGGGACTAGGAAATTTTCGGACCTCCAGTGCTTGTATTTTGAACCTATGACGGCGGGCGCCTTGACCTCACCATTTAGATAGCTCAATTTGCCCTTCACATCAATGACAAGGAGGATCAATTGAGCCTACACAAGGTAATTCCTCCCATTGAGTTTATGGATGGTAAGTTGAAGGGAATTATCGGACAAAGCAGTGGTTGAGGAAGAAAATGAGTTGCTGCCGGGAGCTGTAGAAGAACAGCTGCTGGTGGATCCGATGTTGCCAGACCCACTTCCAACTATCGCAGTCTTAAAATTCATGATCGACCTTCACTGATACCATATAGAAAATATAAAACAGAGTATGAGAGATAAAGAAAGCTATCTAATTCTCATTTTACGTTCAAAGTATTTAGATTACTGTATACATTTAAATAGGCAGAAGAGATAGACTTAAATCATAAAAACTCTGGAATTTTATCCCATCATAATCTATATTACACGGATTTATTCAAAATAAAGATAAGCTTAGCGACACTTTAATCACTATGGATGTTACTTTCATTGAACATCAACCTTACTTTCAAAAAATTCCTCTTCTCGATGAGAACCAAAGAGAGAAGAAATTTTTTGGGACACTATTCCCACTCCTTTACCTCTACCAAAAATCGTGAATTGTGAAAATGAATATGCAATTGTTGTTCCTAGTACTACTTTGCCAAGCATTACTCCTTCTATCACAAGGGGAGAAGTACATAATACAGAGCTTCGTGTCTATACAAGGAAAAAGAATCATAAAAAACGTAGAGAGCCCACTATCCTTCGAGCACAAACTCAATCTTGACACCCTTGGAAATGATCCTACTCTAAATTCATCAACTACCATTACTAGTCCTGATGAATTATCCATTGTTCTAGTCCTAATGACCCACCTAATGATCTTGGCTTTCCTGTAGCTAACAGCAAAGGAAAATGCTCATGTACTGATCATCCAATCTCCAAATATGTCTTATGGTAAGCTGTCACAAAAACATCATGTTTTTATATCCAAAATTTCTAATTTGTTTGTGCCAAGGAACATTCAGAAAACACTCGATAATCCTGACTGGAAATCAGCATTAAAGAAATAAATGAATGCTCTAAGGAAAAGTAGGACATGGAAAATCGTAGACCCACCTAAAGACAAAAAAGGTTGGATGCAAATGGGTGTTTACAATAAAATGCAGAGCAGATAGAAGCGTAGAAAGACATAAAGTGAGACTTGTGGCAAAGGGGTTTACTCGGACTCATGGGCTAGACTACCAGGAGACCTTTGCTCTAGTTGCAAAAATAAACTACATTCATGTGCTATTGTCTGTAGTTGCTAATTTCAACTGGCCATTGCACCAGTTAGATATCAAGAATGCTTTTCTCAATAGAGTTTTAGAAGATAAAGTATTTATGAGTCTACCACCAGGATTTGATGAGTTCTTTGGTCATGGCAAAGTTTGTAAGCTCAAGAAGTCTTTATATGGCCTCAAACAATTTCCAAAGGCTTGGTTTGAACGATTTGTAAAATGTTATGGTATTGTCAGAGTCAAGCTGACCATACCAAGATCTATAGATACTCTGATAAAGGGAAAATTGCAATTCTTATTGTTTATGTAGATGACATCTTCTTGACATAGGATGACCTTGAAGAATTAGCACATTTGAAGGTAAAAATAGCGCAGGACTTTGAGATCAAAGACATAGGACCGCTTGAATACTTTCTTGGTATGGAATTTGTAAGATACAAGAAGGAATTTTTGTGGACCAAATAAAGTATATCGTTGATCTGCTCAAAGAGACATGATTTCTAGGGTGCAAAGTTGCTGAGACTTCAATTGAAGCTAATCTAAAACTTAATCCTGCTAAACCTGAAGACGTGACTGAAAAAGAAAAATTCCAAAGATTGGTGGGTACATTAATCTACTTATCCACATACTCGTCCCGATATAGCTTTTGAAATAAGTATGGCAAGCCAATTTATGCACTCACTAGGGCAAGTTACACTTTGATGCCGCTTACAGAATATTAAGGTATCTAAAATGAACCCCTGGGAAAGGTCTGATGTTCAGAAAACGTGACAACCTACAAATTGAAGTTTATAGTGATGCAGATTGGGCTGGTAGTACTACTGACCAGAGGTCAACTTCAGGCTATTATACCTTCTTTGGTGGGAACCTTGTTATATGGCGAAAAAACAGTGTGTTGTGGCTCGAAGTGGTGCAGAGGTAGAATTTAGATCACTTGCGCATTGAATTTGTGAAGCAATATGGATAAAGAGGCTGCTATCAGACCTGAAGATCTCCTTTGCTTTACCTGTGAAAGTTTACTATGATAATAAAACTGGAATTTCGATTGCTCATAATCCAGTTTTACATGATATGACAAAGCATGTCGAAATTGACAAACATTTAATCAAGGAAAAAACTGAAAATGGCCTAATCTGTATTTCTTATGTGCCAACCACTCAACAGATTGTTGATATACTCACCATAGGCTTTCACAAAAAACAGTTTGAATCTCTAGTAAGCAAGTTAGCTATGGAAGACATCTATAAGCCAGCTGGAAGGGGAGTGTTGGAATATATGATATTCTGACTATAGGATTGTGTATATCAGTAGAAATTGATTTAGTTTCCTAGAATCATTTCTTGAATAGTTGGTAGTTTCCTACAACAGCTTTCTTGTTATACTATATAATTGTATGTTGTATCACTTCTTTGACATATGATAAAATAACAATATCACTTCTTTGACATAGAAAAAAATAATTTTCTCTACCTATATTCTCTAACACATCCTACATTATGTTCTGAACTCTCGCACGCAACAAAATTTAATTCTTTGAACTAACCTTGCATGGGAAGGTACGAAGGTAGTCCAAAAGCAATTTCAATGCTTTGCCCCCAACTGGCTGATGTCTTTGCGAGATACACTGAAAAACATTCAAGACAAGCTTTGGTAATCCAAATAACATGAGATAACAATAGTGAAATAACATTACCTGCACCGCTAAGGCAATAAACTTTGCAAAGCATAAGTCCTTTACTTCAGTTAAATGGAGAGTTTGTGGATCAATAATAGCATATCCATGCTGTAAAAGAAGTTTCCAAATGGAGTTAAGGGTGGGAGAATCAAATCATGAAGGTATGCAATGTTACTAATCAATACATTAATGTAATAGTGGCATTTGAAAGTACGTCTCAGAATTGTAAAGCAATAAATTTGTGTCAAACCCAATTGCATCTCAAGTAATGAAGGAAACATTCAGGTATGATAGTCACTGCCTGATTCACCAACCATCGACGATGTTTGTTAACACATATTCATGTTTTCCGACATGCTGATATGACTTCTAATCCCAGCCTTGAATGTAGCTGCAGCACATCAGAGTGAAGTCATTTAATGTGGCGATTTATAATACTAAATTCAGAAATTATGCAAAATATTGTTAACCAAACATTTAAAAGTATTAAGATTATAAACTGGAGTATTTGTTACAACTCTCAGAATTAATAAGTTAAGTAACAACTGAATCCAACTTGTGATCATTTATATTATATGACTTATGATTTAATCCACTCACTGGGTTGAAATTTAAGTAAAATTCTGCACTATCAACAAATAAGAAACAATTCAGCCTCGAGAAATATCATGCATTTTATGTATGTCTTTGTTTATGCAAACAACTATAGCCTTTGTCACTCAAAAGAATTAGACCCTCTTAATACCAGTACTCATTACAGTTCATTTAATCAAGATCGCTTGTCAACATATGAACTTACATGCTGGCAAGTCATTCAAGGACCCTATTTCCAGCATACAACGAACTCTGATTTGTTGGGATAACATAACAAAACAAAGTTTCAACTACATACAACTAGAAAATCACAGCATGTAAGAACAAGTAGACCTGAATTCAGCCAAGATAATTTTCTCATCCCATCTGCTTGCCTCTGACGTACAGAAGACAAAGCAGGAGGAGACTAAACAAGCTAAAATAGACGTGTAGAGTACATAGAGATGACTAAACAATGCGGTGGTGGGGCTTTAGTTCAGCCATCTCCATTCTTTTAGCGAATCTGTCTGTATAAACAGACGTGTCAATGGGTTGTTCCTGCTGGCAGTAGAAAATTCGAACACCACCAAACTGATTAACCCTACATAATTGGGGGACTGCTGAAATTTGCATAAGGAAGGGGAACCTGAGTGTTTTCGTTTTAGCCTAAATGCGGAAAGGTAGGCAAAGATCTGGCGCCATGTATCACAAAAATTAAGAAAATTATTGAAAAATTAAAGTTTATAAAAAAAAGTTCATATTTTACTTTTATTTAATTCATTCAAAAATAATTTTAAATTTTACAAACTTAGTTAATAGGGAAATATAAGAAAAATATTACTCAACGTAGAAAATAGAAATTGGACTATATATTTGAGACAACTCAAAGAAGGAAAGGAAATATAAATAATACATAACTTTCTTTTAAAGCATTTGGTTAAATTATAATTATAATATTTGGTTATAATATATTATGTAAGAGTACATAAATGATGTTACAATAGTTGTGTCATGTAATGAGAGTCGTAGAAGAAAGAAAATTATAATTAGCTTGAAGAAGGGCTAAATAACAAAATTGTATCGTGTTTTGCAATTGAAACGATACATCATACAATTGTAACTTGAAATTTTACAAAAAAAATTGGCATAATTTTCTCCTAAATCGCATTCACCAACAAAAAAATATATATATAAAAAATACACAATATATTTTTTTAACAAAAATTTCCAAAATAAATCAATAAAAGATCAAATCAAAGAATTAATCAGAAACATATTCGGGTTAAGATTGAAATTTAATCTAACTAATTCATATTCTAAAATCTAAAAAAATCATCGGGCCAAGTTCAATTCCTTTATTAGCAATAACCATTGACAACAGCCTCTGTTCAGAAACTCTAACAATCTCAATATTTGGCATACAATCACAGTTTTCACAAGATTCTTTATTTGCAACGGACCAGTACAAAACTCTGACAAGGAAACAGAACATTAAACATAATTCTGTGCAACTAAATCGATATTTTTAACATATATAAATAATCTTCGCATTCACAATGGACCAGCAAACAACTCTAAGAAGGAAACAGAAAATGAAGTTGATCTCTGCAACAAATTCGATATCTAGAGAGCATTCGGTGTAGAAGGACCAAATTTGTTGATCATACGTAGCTAAATGAGTCATATAAATATAATTTTTTTTAACTCAGTTATATTATAGTCAGCCATACATAGCTAAATAAATAAACAAAAAATATAATATTTTAAACTCATTTATCCTATACTCAGCGGGAAAAATGGCACATTACGTCAAACAGTTGGCGAGCAATGAATCTAAATCCAAACCGTTCAGCATCAAGACATGATGTGTAAAAGTATTAATCACTTTCAAATAATTCACTCGTGAATCACAGTCTCCTTTGTACTCACATAAAAGATATGTACTATGGTATAACTTCAAAACATAAACATTCCAAAAAACAACAATTAATGCAACAACATTTTCCATCACATATGCACGTGTAAAACTAGAAAATCGATATCGATGAAACACAAAGTGCAATCATATCGACGTTCAAAACTCGAAAACCCAAGAAAAATTCTCACCGAGATGGGTTTCCGCTTGAATTACAAATAAAACAGATTTACGCGGGTTCAGAGGCAGAGTAAGTTGTTCGCACGAAAAAATAGATGCAATACTTCTTGGAGGGGGTGTATAATACAACGTATAAGGAGAGATTTTGTGCTTTTTGGAAATCAGATTTTGGTAAGAATTGTAGCTACTGGTGGTTTGGAAACTACAGCAAGGAATAAAGATTGAAGTACACTATCATGATCAGGTTATTAGGATATAAAAAATAAATAAAAACATTTATATTTTTATATTATTATATTATTAAATTTGAGATGAAACTACACATGAAATACAATAAGATAGACCCGGGGTGAATTTTTTTATTATGTAACCCGCAGCCAATACTCATAAATATGCATTAAATAAACTTTCAAGCTAAACGTAGTAATATACAAATAACGTCAATCAGTAAACCAAACTAAGCAATTTTTGTGTGACACACTTGTCTAAGAAAATATTGATTAGAATATAATTTATTGGTCATAAGTACACCAACTTCATTAACTTATACACTCCTCAGAGACGACCGTAGTGATTTTACAAGTCAAATTTTTGTCGTTTAATTTGGTTTATTTTACTCATTTTAGATTTTGTTTACATGTTGCACACACTCTTTAATGTAGCCTTGCTGTCTAATTTTTGCCTTTATAGTTGATTGACCAAGCCCTTTTTTTTGACCTAAAAGGGATTTTGTTAGACAAAAAAATATAAACAACATTTTCAATTTAACTTTTGATTATGAAATATAAATAAGACCACATAAATTTTGTACTATAGTCTATATATATGAGAAACTCATGACAGACAATTCAAAAATATCATAATAGAAAAAATAAAAATATTAGATGAGCTTTATTTTTTTAAAATGAAGGAATATTAGATGAGCGGACAATATTGATAAACTAAAGAAAAGACGAGTATTGGAACTTAAATTTTTTCATGTTAAGAAAAAATCGAAAAAAAAAAAGAAGAGAAAGCTTCCTCCCAATTGTCCCATTTAACTACTTTATTCCGAATACATAATGGTGAATTGACTCTATGAATCACAAATTTGATAGAAGGCTTTGAGATATTGCACCAAAATTATAATTTTGATATTCAGTTATAATGAACTCTTTAGAATCTCCACTTAGCTTAAAAAAGAATAAAAAATTGTTAAGATTATGAACTTCTATGTAATTCCATCCCAAAAAGTAGTTCGAATAGGATGATTGTCTAATTTCATATACATAAGTCTCAATAACTTAATTTAGCCGATGTGAGACATCTAACAAAGAGTATTAGTACATGTCGTGGCATGCAATCTCCACACATGAATCTATGCAACAAAAAAAACTAACAATGAGAAAGCATGGGGCACAATGCAACATACCGAGATGGTCTACATTTAGTGCAAGGGAATGGGCTCCCAACTTTGAAGAACAAAGTTGTGTGTTTTTGTATAACCAAATTTGCTAGTGACCTGACCTTGTAAACTAGCTCTTTTCCCACTGCTTCCTCTCTCGTGTACTCTTTGTGCATTGTTTATGCCTGTTGGGTGCATAATTTGAGTCTCGAGACAATGAAAAAAAGAAAATGTTGCATCCTTGTGGGAAGTTTACAGTTATGAAAAGATAGCAAAGTAATTTAACAAACAATGTTTTGATTGTGATATTTTGACCATAATAAACTTTTTTAAATATAATTTTCTAAATGTGAAAACTAATCGATTATGTATTTTAATTGGGATGTCAATATTCTCGGTAAATTGTTGTGTAAATGATTTTTACTTTTTTTAAATCTCAAACCTACCATGACATTTCATTATCGAGATGCGTACTTGTCGAAAAAATGACTCATTTATATCCTCTCCTTGTCACATTCTTGAAAAAGTTACCGATTTTTCTATTTCATTTATAACTTCCCTATCATGTTAGTGTAAAGAAATCCACTCGTGTCTTTTTATCTTCACACTTGAACTTCGTTATGTTCTAAGAGCTTGGGAGGCTCATAGAATCTTGAATTTCAACAACTTGACAAATTTTGAATGTTTTTGACATGATTTTTCATGACATGAAGTTTTCAATCGATGCCGGAACCGGTGCATAAGCATGTTATGGAGAATAATGGCAGCAACAAAGATTTTTTTTAACCGCGATCACGCGAACGCAAGCCATTCTACCACAAATTATGATGTAGGCTCGACCACTTAGGCCGACCTTAGCCGGTGCCCCTCCTAAGTACAATGTAGGTCGTCAACATAAACTATGAGACTTCTTGGTCACCCATTGATATCGTCCAGGTAAGTAGCAACAATGATGACAATGAAGATTTGCATGAAAATAATTTAAGTAGCTAATGTTCACATTTTAATCCTAAGATATTATGCTATTTATGACATTAAATTGAAAGATAATAATATCTATTTTTAACTCCAGCTATCAGAAAATCTTGCTATTTGTTCGTTTTTCTTAATATTTTAACAAAACAAACAAAAGTTTTAGGGAATACAAATGTAAACTAAAGGAAGCAATAAATGAAAATTGTGAGTTTCTTTTATGGAAAAAGGGTGGTGCAAATAATGCATGCATCGGATCTTTGCAATGGTCAATTTTTTTTAAATATTAATTAATAATATTAATATGTCTATTAGTATTAGACAAAAACTTGTGTGAGACGGTCTCACAGGTTGTATTTTGTGAGACGGATTTCTTATTTGGGTCATCCATGAAAAAATATTACTTTTTATGCTAAGAGTATTATTTTTTATTGTGAATATCGGTAGGATTGATCCGTTTCACAAATAAAAATTCGTGAGACCGTGTCACAAGAGACATACTCTTATTATTATTATTTTTACTATAAGCTCCTTAAGAAAGGGAATAAAATGTATATATTTGCTTTTATCTTTTAAATACTTTCTTTTGGTGGAAACCGTAAATACCGAAGAGTTTCGGTGTCAACGAGGTCAATTAATTTCATAGACATAACATAACATAACATAACATAACAACTGGGTGACTTTCCCTTATCCTTTCACACTTCTAATTGGAAACAAACAACGCGGCTTACTTTAGCACGTACCCTGGCGCTTTTTCTAGTTAAATAAATAATAAGGAACTCGTTAAAAAGCACAGAGAATTGTCAGAAATTTAGAGAATAGCCTCCTTAACCTACGCCCCCCGTATTCCAGTTTTTAACCTACGCTCCCTCGCCTCTGTCTGCACCCTTTCGTATTCTTTGTGAATTTTGCAAAATTCTAGTAACCCCCATTTTTCATTGTTGATAACTTTGCGGTGACGGCGTATTTGTGTTGTGGAAAGGCGAGTTTCGTGGGAAATTTGGTTTGTTAAATTTACAGGGGGGAACTGATTGAGATGATGATGGCGAAGGCCGATGAGGGATCTTCGATGATAATAGACGAATTGTTCACCATGGACGATGGATGCGATGACGTTCTTATCGATATCGATTCTTTGTGGGACGGAGGGGAACTGCCTGATCCTGTGCAGGTTTTTTCAGCTTTTTTTTACTTTATTTGGTTTGTGAAGCCTTGATCATGTAGTGAGTATATCGCGCACCGAGTGTGTTCCCTAGTTTCTTTATGCTTTTAGTTTTTTTAATCAGTAAATTAGTTTATTCTCTTTCGATTTTTTCAGGGTGGGTTGGAAGATTTTTCTTTTAACGACTGCAATCAAGGTTGGTGAGAAGATTTGCGTTTGCGTTTTTTTGGTAATCATTGTTTTTTGTGATTCTCTTGTTCTGTGTACCATTCTCAAGTTACCACGACTTCTTGTCTGATAATATCTAGTGGGTACTGATTTCATTCTATTCACTTTAGTTGATTTATGCTATTATTTACTGTCAACATGGTGCAGAAATTAGTGATTTCTGTCAAACTTGCCAACTCTTTTCCACCTAAAGTTATCAGATATTTTGTTTTTCATAGGATCACAGAATTCTACAGCCGCCGCCACCACCACCAGTTTAATGAGAGCTGAGTTTCCCGAAGTTGGTGTCTTATCTCATTCTAACTATTCCGAGGCTTCAAATCATAGGAATGCATTTTTAGATGGTTTCTCAGAATCTGGCTGGGCTTCTATGGTTCCAAACAATGTAAGGGTCGAACCTTCATCACGGCTTAGTTATGCAGAGAACATGTGCTCCAGAAGCATCAATGATCGTATGCCTTTTCAGGGAAATGACCTTTTCTATACTTATTCTGATGGTCGTTCTCGGATTGCAGCATCTTATTTCCAAAATGATGGTGAGTAAAATCCCACTAGAGAAACCCTTCTACAGTTGGTTTAGTTTTCATATGCTGATCATGTTATATTTGAGATCCTTTGATTTCTGCCTCCTGAATCATGATCTGTTCTGATCTGTTTTGGTGCTTGAGAGCTGATTGCTGTTTGTAAATAAATCTTGACCATGACTTGATTTTAGTGTTTTTGTCACATTCTATCATTTAACTATTGTTCATTGCACTTGCTAATTATTATTTGGTTTGCAGATTTATACGACAAGAAATTAACGGAGCAAAGTAATCTTGGGATTTCTTTTGAGCAAAAGCAAGATTTATCTATCGATATGGAGATGTCTTCATATGACACATCTCACACTGACTCTAGTTCTTGTGAAGTTACTGGAGCGGATATTCCTGATATAATATCTGAAAATGGTGAATTGTGCTTTTTGAGCCCAGGTAATCCATCATTTTTTCCTCCAACAAAGCAACATCGTCCGTACATTTCTGAAATCACTACATTAGCTAATGATGATGGTCGGATGGTTCACATGATGGATGGAGATAACACCATGGAAGAACTCATTAGTTTGACTCCCTTTATGGATAAGGTTGGAGGCGAGCTTGGGCATCACCGTGCCAATTGTGGAAGTGTTAGCTCTATTTCTTTAAATAGGGGAATTCAATTGAACAAATTTGGTGAGAATCTTGTGGTGGAGAATGAGTTGCAGCAGCATTCCCCCAATGCTTTGTCAAATGTACGAAGGAAAATACAAGATCACGCCAAGTTCAAAAAGCATATTGGATCAGTTAATTCTAGTGACATAGTTTCTAGAGCTTCTGAAGTAATTGATGTTTTCAGTTGGAAATACTATGGAAGTGCGGGTGAGCTGCCTGCTACTGAAGTTATGAAGAAGCCTTTGTCGAACTCTCTGTCTTCTGTTTCTTTTGAGAATTATGTTTCATGTGCAAATAATGAAAAAGAAGACATACTTGTCAGAACAAAGAGAAAACCCCTTATTTGTGGCTCTATAAGTGAAACTCACATGAACAACCCTACTAATGTTGCACATGAATGGCTAGAAGTTCTGCAGGTGTCAGAACAAGTTGGCACACTGCAAAAGCGTTCTATTAAGAGAGAATTCAATTGCCCAAAGGTGGAAAATAATGTAGCCAACTGCGATCGTTCTTATCTTCCAAACCCCTCTGACCAAAAAGTGCAGAATAACTTGTATGAACAAAACAATGCTGATGATGACTGTGATTTGTATGTTATTGAAGATATGAGTGCTCCTGCACGATTAAATCCTGTTACCATAAATGCTAATGTGGTGGTTGCTTCACAATCTTTGACATCAAGGAGCCCCATTAACCAGATCGTAACTGCCAATTCCAGGCTGAGACCAAATGCTGAACGAGTTATTTTTCGTGTTGCCCTGCAGGTGAACTTTTAAAATTATTCGTTTTCCTTTTTCTCTAGGCATTTATTATATTTATACACCGCTATTGCATAATCTAGCTACTTCCAATAACACTAGATATTTTTCCGAAATTGTTAGAACTGGTGTAAAATTTTTGGTAGTTCAGTTATTCTTAGCTTTTTTTTTTAAGCTTCCGGTGTTCAGCCAAGCTCTTGTTCTTGTTTTTGTCTATTTTCTTCTCATTTTTGTTGAAAAATTGGAATTTAAGGATCTTCTACGATTAATGAAATCTCAAATACTTAAAAAAAATTTCTTTGAGAAACAATGTGTTTAGTGTTGGTCTGCTAGCAGTTTGTCTAATTCCTAGAGCTATATATTACAGGTTTCCAATTCTTGCTTGTTTAGTATGCCAATGAACCAGGGTAGCTGTGGTTTAGCTTTTGTGATGCAAATAATTGGAAAATGTAATTGATGATTTGATTGCAATGCAGAAAAATAAGTTTTGCTGCTGCATGTTTCCTCATTTCCGAATTTAATTAAACTTACAGTGTTTGATTCAGTATGATCTTCTAGTATCATGTTTTCTAGTGAAGGGCGATGTATTATTTAGACCATTACTAACACTTATTGCCTGGAGAACGAAAATATTTTATCAATTTGTGGTGTCTTATTTACTATGGTGTGAACATTTATTGTTGCTGTGATAAATTTGTGAACATGTGTGTATTTCTGAGAGTTTTAAAAGTTTTCTTGTTCATTGATTGGAGAACTGTTTTACAAGAAGTATTGCGTGATTGTCAGGATCTTTCACAGGCAAAATCAGAAGCTACTCCACCAGACGGTCTTTTGGCCGTGCCTTTACTAAAACACCAGGTACATTATTGTTTCTTTGAGAAGCACACATTTTTTATTGTTACAACTTATTTCCCTGATTCTTTAGTTTTCGATTTTTTTTAATGGGCTGTATAAAAGATAGAAATAAGGTCACCATTTTATTCTTGAATATAGTAGGATCCTTTTCATGTCCATTTACTGTTTCTTCTCTATATTCATTATTTATTTTTAAGTAATTTACATCAACACACTTTGTTTGATTAGAATGATTAAAACCTTACAATTACCGTAAGTTTCTAACAGGAAAAATATGGTGGAAAAGTATTTTTTTTTAATCTATAAAATCAAAGAATACATTGTACAATTTATGAAGCCTACCATACGAATGAATGTTATCTAATCTAATCTAGTCGATTTAAAATTTAAAAAGAAAGAATGAAGTACAACGGATAACTCTATAATAAATCAAACTCTTAATTATCTAATGTTCATTAATTCAACACTCCCCTCAAGTTGGGTTGAATGTGTTGATCATGCCCAACTTGGAAACCACGTCTTCAAAGATAGGTCGAAATAAGGCCTTTTTCAGAATGTCTGCCACTTGTAGTTGAGTAGGGACACACCTTTCTCAAATTTCTCACCTATGAAATGACGATCAATCTCAATATTTTTGATTCGATCTTGATGAACCAGGTTCGATCTTGATGAACCAAGTTCTTGGCAATACTTATTGTAGCTTGGTTATCATATTTCAACTCCACTATTTGATGATCTTTTAATTTCAGCTCCTTCGGTAGTATTTGGAGCCATATCCCCTCACAAATGCCATTGGCTAAGGCATGATAGTCTGCCTCTGCAATACTTCTCGCCACTACTGGTTGCTTTTTCTTTTTCCAAGTTCACAAGGTTTACCTTTACAAATGTGCAGTAACCTGATGTGGAGCGTCTGTCATTTGTTGAACCTGCCCAGTCTGCATCATTGTATACTTGGAGGTTCCTTGAGAAGACTTTGCAAAACAATAATCCCTTTTCAGGTGATCCTTTCAGGTAACTTAGAACTCTATATACGACATCCATGTGTGCTTCTCAGTTAGGCTGTTCATTAACTGATTGATAATGCTTACAACGAAGCCAATATCCGGTTGAGCGTGTGAGAGATATATTAGTTTCCTCACCAATCTTTGATATCTTCTTTTATCAACAGGTAGATTATCCTCTTTGATTTCAATTTTCACATTTGGATCAATGGGTGTGTCAACCGGCTTGCACTCCAACATACCAATTTCATTCAAGAGATCCAACAAATACTTCCTTTGAGAGATAGAGATTCCACGAGTTGATCTTGCCACTTCCATTTCCAGAAAATATTTCAAGTGTCCCAAATCTTTCATCTCGAATTCTTTAAAGAGTGTCAATTTTATTCGGTCTCCTTCCTCTCCATGATTGCCAGTGAGCACAATATTTTCCACTTACACGTTAATGACTGTGATATTTTCTACGAGTAAAGTATGGTCTGATTGGCTCTGACTGTATCAATCTCCTTTCAAGACATTGGTGAATCTATGAAACCATGCTCTAGGAGATTGTTTCAAACCATAGAGTGACTTCTTCAGTCCGCATACCTTGTCGACAGTGGCTTCTGACTTAAATCCTGGGGGAATATCCATGTAGACCACTTCTTCCAGTTCTTCATTCAGGAATACATTTTTGACATCAAGTTGGTATAGAGACCAATAAAGGTTTGCGACAGCTGACAAGAGTACATGGACAATATTGAGTCTTGCTCGGGAGAAAATGTTTCTTGATAATAAATCCTATATGCTTGTGTATAGTTTTTTGCTACTAGACATGCCTTGAATCGTTCAGTGCTCCCATCTGCTTTATACTTGACTGTAAAGGTCCTCTTGCACCGCACCCTATTGTTCTCTTTCCAGACAGAAGTTCAGTGATTTGCCATGTATTTTCAAGGACCCATATTTCATCAAAGGCATCAGTCTTCCGATTTGGATCTTGGAGAACTTCAGAGATATTTGACGGAACTTGAACCTGATCCAAGTTAGATACAAATGCTCGATATGCAGGAGATAATTTCTTAAAGGATACAAAGTTTTTATAGGGTGTTGTGTGCATGATCTAATTCCATTTCTTAATGCAATGAGCCTATCATCAATCTCATTTTCATCAATTGTAAGGGATACAAAGTCAATTGTACCTTGGTCTTTTTTCCTTGGGATCTGGCTGTGAAGAAAGTTATGGCTTACCTGATTTTGTATAGTGTCCCGATGATCCGTCAGTTGGAGTGGCCTTCTGCGATAGTAGACATGATCAAAAGGTGGGATATGACTTTGAGATTTGGAATTGTCTGGCTGGTTGGCACGAATATGATCGGATGAAGGATTGGCCTGAATCACTCGGTTCCAGATTTTGAGGTTCAAAAATGAGTTCCAGATTTTGAGGTTCATTTGATATCTGCTCCCCATGAACTGAAGAAGCTGAATAAAAAAGTTCATTCTCAAGGAAGGTGACATCCACATAGGTATAAAATTTCATGGTGATAGGAGAATAGCATTTGTAGCGCTTCTGAGTTGGAGAGTAAACTAGAAAAATGCACTTTTGGGAACGTGGATCTAACTTGCTTCGATTATGGGAATGAATGTGGACAAAAGTGGAGCAGCCAAAGACTTTGAGTGGAATATTGGTAAGCGTCCAGTTAGGTAAAACTCGAGGAGAAACTAGATCGGGGTTATGAAATTGAGGACGCGAGAGGGCATGTGATTGATCAAGAATGCGGTAATAAGGACATCATTGCTCCAGAAATGGCGAGGAACATTGTTTGTGAATAACAAGGATCGAGCAACCGCAAGTAAATGACGGTTTTTCCGTTCGGAGACACAATTTTGTTGAGGGGTGTCGATGCAGGAATTTTGATGAATAATTCCTTAGGTTTAAAGAAATCCCTTGTGCGATCAGATAAAAAAATCTGAATTTTGGTTGAAAATTGGTTTTGTATCATGGCTTGGAAAGTCTTGAATATGTGTGAAGTTTCAGACTTGTCTTTCATGAGATAAATCCAGGAAAGACGAGTATGGTCATCCACAAATAACAAGAACCAACGGGAGCATGTAATATTTTTTACGTTAAAATGGGGCCCCATATATCGCTATCTATGAGAGAAAAGGGATTTGGATGGTTTGTATGCTTGTGGTGTAAATGAATGTCGTGCGTGTTTTGACAATTGACATACATCACACTAAGGAAAATGCAAATTTTTATTACCGAATAGAAAAGGGACCAATTTCTTAAGATATAATTGGGGTAACCTAAGCAATAGTGCCATAACATGAAGTCGCTATCTTATTCAAATAAAATACAGAAGAAATTGGGGAGGATGAAGAACTGTCCGGATTGGCTGGTTGATTTCCCGAGAAAGGCTTCATCTGAAGGTGGTACATGCCTGCACATAACTCAACATGGCCAATCCTCCTCCCTGATGCCAGGTCATGAAAATGCAAGATTTAGTTAGTCGGAATTAGTCACATGTTGGCGTTGAACTGCTAAGGCTGAAGCGCGGAGGCTTGGCAAAAGTTTCGTCCCCAAAATCCGTCCCTGGACATCATCCAAAGTGTTGTTGAGCCCGAGAAGGAATCTGAAGGCTCGCTTTTTCTCGACAATGGTGCTGTAAATCTGCTCGTAATCAGGACACTTCCAGGCATGTAAATCAAACATGTATAATTCTTGCTAGTGACGAGTGAGAGACATGAAATAGGTGGTTGCATATTTCTCCTCCTTTCGTAGATCATGAAGGATAGATTCAATGGAAAAGATTTTCGACGTGTTATCTTTGCAGGAATAGGTCTTTTGTGCGGCATCCCAAACGTCTTTGGCAGTGCTATATAGGAGAAAATTTTCACCAATGTCGGGGTTCATAGAATTAATCAACCACGACATAACCATACTGTTTTCGGATCTCCATGCCCTGAATATATGATCGTCGGAGTCCGGGCGGGTCGCCTTACCCGTGAGATGGTCATCCTTACCGCGTATGCAGATGAACAACAATACAGATTGTGACCATGGCAAAAAGTTACGGCCATTCAGTTTATGGCACGTGATAGAGGGAGGCGAAGCATTATCGCCCATGGTAGGAGTCGCGGTCGCAGAACTGAAATTTGCACCGGAGGAAGATGTCATACCGTACTTAGTCATCGGCATGTGCTGACATTTGATACCATGTAAGTCTCTAAGAAGAAAAATATGGGAGAGAAGTATTTTATTCAATCTATGAAATCAAAGAATACATTGTACAATTTATAAAGCCTACCAAACCAATTAATGTTATCTAATTTAATCTTTTTAAAACTTTTAAAAAAGGAACAAGTATAGCATGTAACTCTATCTAATGAATCAAACTCCTAATTATCCAATGTTCAGTTATTCAACAATTACAATTCTTACGAAACCAGATTTCCTGCACTGATTTATTTTATCTCTCTCTTGGGTTATGATTAAAAGTTTAATTGGCTTTTACAACCATTTGAAATATTTACCAAGTATGCCATGTGAAATAGTTTTTTCATAAATAATTCTAGATATGTGAAGAGTCCCATGATAACCTTTGCTTATTATCAGTGCATTTTGTCTAAAAAATGAGAGTGAGCGGGAGCTTTATTTTCCCGGTACATCTCCCAATTAATATTGGCTTGAGTTTGTGAACAGAGGATTGCTTTATCCTGGATGGTCAACAAGGAGACAAAAAGTGCATGCTGTTCTGGTGGGATTCTTGCGGATGATCAGGTACATAGGGGGTTTAGTTGACTTTTTGAGGGTATCTTTACTGATACTTTCCATGAAACAATTCTCATATGTTTTGGGTATTCACTACTTCTGGCAGGGACTTGGGAAGACTATATCAACGATTGCTCTGATTCTGAAAGAAAGGTCTTCATCTTCTAAAGCACCTAAGACTAACCGAGAACAAAGTGAGGCAGAGACTTTAAATTTGGATGATGATGATGATAGAGAAAGTGCCAAATCTCCTCAAGTTTATGGAAGCCATATCAAGTGGGGCCGGACACATTTGCAATCTAAGGGCAGGCCTGCTGCTGGCACCCTTATTGTATGTCCAACAAGTGTCCTCCGGCAGTGGTCTGATGAATTGCACAATAGAGTTACAACTGAAGCCGATCTCTCTGTTCTAGTGTATCATGGAAGTAACCGCACTAAGGATCCTCGCGAGGTGGCCAAATATGATGTTGTTTTGACAACCTATGCTATTGTGAGCATGGAGGTGCCAAAGCAGCCTGTTGTTAATGAAAATGATGATCAGGCAGGTGCCCCATTTAAAGGATTTTCATCTGGTAAAAAAAGGAAACTACTTGAATCCATGTCTGACAAAAAACCCTTGAGAAGTAAGAAGTGTAATAGAGGAATCGACGAAGAATTATATGAAACTATATCTGGCCCGCTTGCCAAGGTTGGATGGTTTAGAGTTGTGTTGGACGAGGCTCAGAGTATTAAGAACCACAGAACTCAAGTAGCCAGGGCTTGTTGGGGCCTTCGTGCGAAACGAAGATGGTGCTTATCTGGGACTCCGATGCAGAACGCGATTGATGATCTATATAGCTATTTTAGATTTCTCAGGCACGATCCATATGCTGTTTTTAAGACCTTCTGCGACCAACTAAAGACACCCATTCATAGGAATCCAAAGGATGGTTACAAAAAATTACAAGCTGTGCTGAAGACTATTATGTTACGTAGAACAAAAGGTAAGAGATATGTTATCCTCTTGTTTGCTGTTACTCAAATTTTGTTTTGCTTTTATTGCTTGCTTGATGTGATGTTAACCCTGTTGTAAATGTCAGCAGCAAGTATAGCTGTTCCCTATGAAAGTCGGGTGATATGTCACTATAAATGTGTTAGGAGGTTTCTGTTGCTTATTGGCCTTTGAGAATCATAAAATAACTGTGGTGTTGAAATTTTTCGAGGCTTTGATTTTGTATGTATCATTCAGTCTTCTGGGGAATATTAATATGACCATGATAGCCTATTCAGTGCCTATCTGTGTTTGTGAATTTGTTAGGACTGTTTTGTGGCGTGGGGATATGGACATAACTAGCATGAATTAATTAATCTATTTTGGATTGTCGAACTCTAGAAAATAGGATTCTGGTTTGGTTGATAAATTGTGTTATCCATCATAAATTTAAAGTTCCTCCCCTTTGTTGAGCTTTCTGTGTTTCCTCCGCATTTTATTTTGCACTTAGCTATCATGGCATCATAAGCTAAAAGAATTCAGGAGATTTACTGATATCATGGTGTATGGTGACATAGGTACTCTTATTGATGGAGAACCAATTATCAATCTCCCGCCCAAAACTATAAAGATGAAAAAAGTTGAATTTTCCCAGGAGGAACGGGATTTTTACTGCAGGCTTGAGGCGGAGTCGCGTGCGCAGTTTGCTGTATGCTTTCTATTGTTCCAGCTCGATGTCATAATAATCTTTCATTGCTCTTCTGGTCTCAGTGTTTTATCTCCCTCTCTGTTTTTTCTTTTAAAATATATATATCTTGACAGGAATATGCAGCAGCAGGAACTGTGAAACAAAATTATGTGAACATATTGTTAATGCTTCTGCGGCTTCGACAAGCTTGTGATCACCCTCTTCTTGTTAGGGGATTTGATTCTAAATCAAAAATGAATGCATCCATTGAGGTAGCTAAGAAACTTCCTCGGGAGAAACAGATTTTCCTTCTGAATTGTTTGGAAGCGTCTTTAGCTATATGTGGGATTTGCAATGTAAGTAGTTAGTTATGGACCATCTCATGATTTCCCACACTTAATTAGTGTTTTCCATAATTAATTATTGTTATTTTTTATTATGTTAGTTGGTATTTTAATTGGATCCGAGTTTCTCGTGTATATGGGAAAGATATTTATTTGTCCTCACCACCATTTGTGAGCACGTAACTCTAAAGTGGATATAAGAAACACCAACAAAATGCAAAATAAATGCCCAATAATTTTTATGAATTTGTTTTAAACGTGCTTGTGGCTATATATTTCATTTGTGTTTCATCTGTTTGATGGGTAAAGGCAATTTGGCGCCCAAGTTTTTACTTTTTTCTAATTAGTATTAGTATTTGTGCTCCCTTACATGATTCAAATTGGACATTAGTTTCTGTAGAATTACTAATATATACCTGATTGCTAATTTCCTTGTCAATGCCGTGAATTAATGGCCAAGGATGCCCTGATGTATTAAATGAAAAAATTACACACATTGAGGATAACACAGAAATACACACTTGTCAACGTCGTGTTTGAACTATTGACTGATTTTTCATTGACTGGGAAAACTGGTAAATATGTGGATGTTCGGTTGATATGCCCTGGATTATGCTTCAACTTTAACTCCAGATGCTCCGCTGCTGTAAAATTGTCAATATTATTCACAGAACCATGGGATTACATTTGTCTATGTTTGTCGAATAATTCCTTACAAGCTATTTAACTGCTTTTACGTTTTAGGACCCACCTGATGGCGCCGTTGTAACTGTCTGTGGACATGTTTATTGCGAACAGTGCATATGCCAGCATATAATAGGTGATGACACTCAGTGTGTCACCAAGAATTGCAAAACCCATCTTTCCTTGTCCAATATATTCTCAATGACCTCGCTGCGCATTTCACTATCTGATCAGCTCGGCATGGAAAATACCCCCAAGTGTTCTGATTCTGTACTTGTTGAGGTTAATGAGCCTTGTTCTCTGAGTCGTCCAGAGGATTCTTCCAAAATCAAGGCCGCCCTTGAGCTATTGTCGTCTTTGTCCAAACCCTATGAGCGTCCCCTAAGAACGTGTTCCTCGAATTCCTTCGAACAAGTTGGTTGTTCAGAAAAGTTACACGCTCACGATTCAGTAGAAGATAACCAAAATTCAGACATAAATAGAAATTCAAACTTTGCACAGTTTGTAGGAGAGAAAGCAATCGTGTTCTCCCAGTGGACTAGGATGCTTGACTTGCTCGAAAATTGTTTGAAGAAGTCTTCCATTCAGTATCGTAGACTTGATGGAACAATGCCAGTTGTTGCCAGAGACAGAGCTGTGAAAGATTTTAATTCTCTTCCAGAGGTTTGTCTTACCTCTAGCTTTTGTTAAAAATTAATAGCACTTCTTCTCGAAGAATTAAGCATGGAAGCTTTCTACCAGGTTTCTGTTATGATCATGTCTCTGAAAGCTGCAAGTCTTGGATTAAACATGGTGGCCGCATGTCGTGTTCTCCTCCTTGATCTGTGGTGGAACCCAACAACTGAAGATCAGGCTATTGACAGAGCCCACCGTATTGGGCAGACACGCCCTGTGTCAGTTTTTCGGCTGACTGTGAAGGATACAGTAGAAGATCGTATTTTATCCCTACAGGTACCTTTGCTTTTACTGCATTTTATTTTCGATTCCATGTATTCTCCCTCCCCGACGAAAATGGGTAGAATGCAAGTAAAGAAAGTCATATAAAGTTTTAGGAAATAAATTCGAAGAATGCGATAAACTTGTTTTTTATTTCTATGGTTTCTTTATGTTTCTTCTTGTTCAGCAAAGGAAGAGAGAAATGGTCTCAGCAGCGTTTGGAGAGGATGAGACTGGTGGCAGACAAACACGGCTTACCGTGGAAGATTTGAAATATCTCTTTCGAGTTAATTAATTGTTTTCTAGGATATCCTGGGATTATTCTTTTTATACTCTTCATAAGCTATCGGTGGCAGCTGATTCTTTTACAAAGCAGATCTTTAGGATTAACAGGAATTGGTAGCTTTAGCATCACACAGCATTATGGTTCTCCATGAAGATTCACCAGATCCATTTTTGGATAAAGTTATTCTTTCTTCTCACGTTCTGTATAGCATTAGAGACTCAACATTGCGAAAGATAGAAACCTTGAGGTAACACTAGAAATTCTTTTGATTATATTTTATATGTTCTGACCCTCACCCCATCAGTTCTTGTCTTGATGAAGATAATTTCTACGCAGCTAGAGTGGTTTGAAATAGAGCCGTATATTTTCTTTTTCTGATCATTGGCCAAAGATCAAAGATTTCTTTTTTATTCTTTAATTTGGTCTTTTGACTTCCGTGACACTGCTGCAGAAAAATGTAGGAACAAAAAACGTGTTATTCAATTTTCTGTACAAATCTCTATAATGCATATAGTCTTGACTTGCTTGCCTTTTTCCCAGCAGTTTAGAATTTTTACTTGCAATATGGTGATTATTTTTCTTTTAAAATTATTTTGTGTAGACACTGCATCAAGATACATCTGTGACCGTGCATTGTCTATACACTGCATCAAGATACATATGTGACCGTGCATTGTCAAAAGTAAATGAATATGTTGATCTAACATACATATGGAGTGACTTTGAGCTTTGTGGTATTATCATTTGTTTGTGTGGTGGTACCACATCAAATTATACTGTTGATCTGTAATGTAGGTTTCTTATAAATCAGCTTAAGTGAATAATGTTTTGCACTTTTGATTAAGAGCTTATATTAAGAGAAAATGATATCTTTTAGTTGATTGACAAGAAAACTGATATAAACATGGGTTTTAAAATGTGAGGATTGTTTTAAAAAAAGTGACAAGTTAGCTGCCTAAAAGTGTTATTCACATGGTTCCATTGTGCTTTTATTGAGTGGGAATAGGTATCTTAGTTTTATCCACCATTGGTGGGATGTTGATTAGAATTTTTCAATGAAAGAGATGGGTCCTGGATGGGTGGTATTCTCTATCTTGCACCCATAAATTCATTAGACCGGAACAATGAAATGCAGCTTAGGGCTGTCAATCAAACCCACAGAATGCTGTAGCTCATCGAGGGAGGTAAATATGAAAATCTTTTATTTAGAAAATTTTTGACGACGTCCTTGTTTTCATTTTGGATCTCCTATAGAAGGTAATAAGGTTTATGTAATCCCTGGTTGCCTAGGTATATTTAGTTCATGACATTGAACAGTTGCACGTTATCCAGTTCCTTGTATGTATTTGTAAGGCTACTAAGATGTGGAAAATTAATATGATCCTAATAGGATTAATACCGTATGTCACGGTCAGATTCTGGTTCTGCATAAATATCTGAGAAATCTTTGGATTTCCTTCTCATATTTCAACTATATTAAAGTTGGATTCCATGTCTTGTCTCACAAAAAAATGACCTCTTACACGCCATATGACGCTTTTTGTAATTTTTTTAAAAAAATCTAGAGATTAGAATAAATTTTTTTAAAAAAAAAAGTAAAAATGACTTTTTAATAATTTAAATTTTACTGATGATCATTTTAAAATTAAAAATATAGATAAAGTTAAAAAGATATTTTATTAGGATATATTAGATATAGATTAGATACAATTTTATTAAAATATGTTTTATGATATTTGTATTAAATGAACATATTTTTATAATTTGAGAAAATGAGTATTTTTGTTTTTGTTTTTTTAAATATAATGACATCAAAATAGTTATTTTTAGCATTCAAACCTTAATAATAACTTTCGATTTAATTTGATGATTTCTTGTAATAATTTTTTATATTCAGAATTATATAATAATTTAAAATTTAAAAGTTTGGATAAATATTGAAGAAAAAAATTTAGTAATTTTAATTTTTTTTTTGAAAATGGACTGTCATAAAGGAATTCATAAATTTACTAAAATATATTTTTGTAATATTTTTTATTAAATAAAAAATAGATTATTTTTATAATTTTAGAGGAGTATCGTTGGTAATTTTAAAATTAGTCATGACATCAAAATTGTTATTTTAGATGTCTCAAACTTAATAATAACAATAATAATAATAATATCGTATGATGTGGTAGACCTAAGATTGACTAGGAAAGACGAAACTACAAAACCAAAAGATGTTTTTAATTAAGGAGCAAAGTTTATTTACACTTATATTTACGTAAAAATGAATATTTTTTATTACAAAAACTCAAACTTCAAATAGAACTAGCATTTATCTGAAACATGTCCTTAAAGAGTTAGTAGATATCATATGAAAAAGAAATTTCTAATCAATTATTCATATTAATCCTCGATTTATCCTTAAAAAACTATACCCTTGTCATGAGTGGTGAAATAAGTCATATTCTAAGCATTTTACTTAATAATTTTAGCTTTTATTCTATTTCAAAAATAAATAATAAAAATGTATTCTCCCCATCGGAACTCGGAGTCGGAAGACCCATACACACACCACTGTTCCAAGTTAGGCTGAAATGGCAAGAATTGTGCAGCATCACGTTGATAAATTTTGTCATTTTTCATTTTCTTTCATCTTGAAAATTATAATTGATGATAACTACATGAAATATTTTAACAATATTTATTAGCACAAAAATAATATTTCGATTTTCATACTATCAAACTCTGTGAACAGTTATTGTGAACCGAGAAATAGGAAAAAAAGATACTTCATATGGTCATTTTAAGCTACATATAGAGTGACACTTCCTTATATTTTAGCCTGATTAGTTTAATTAATCTCTCGAATTCAAAATAAACTATATGAAATCTATGAGATGATAAATTAATATTTTATCAAAATATAAGAGAAATATTAATTTAGCATAGCATATGGTCAGCCACGCAATGGATAAGTGGTATTTGGAACGTCATCGATGAGTGGTTTGGGAATGAGGAAGATTATGGGATCAACATCGGCAGTCTTGCGGGCGTACAGAACGATCTATTGAGACAATTCAACATTGGTCAGAATGAGATGCACTGCATTTGCTGTTACGGCGTACCGGGTATGGAGCTTAAGAAACCGAGCACTCTTTGAGAATGAGATACCGGATTTGGGACAGACGATTAGGAAGATCATGATACACATCTTTCATTGCTTTCCTAGCGCTAGTGATGCACTTTATTGTACGGATTTATGACATTAGTTACTACATTATGCTTGTTGTTGAATTCCTGATGATGTCCAATATACTTGTACTGTAAATATTTTTTTTACCTATTTAATAGAATATCATTTTCATTAAAAAAAATAATCATTTTCATTAAAAAAAAATAAAAATAAAAGTGAGAGATGCTGCCAAAAAAAAAAAAAAAAAACTCTCGATTCAATCACAGAGTAGGCCGATGACGTCACAACAAAGCCAGCACCTTGATTTGAAAGCTGATTTCACGGTCCCATTGCATGAAACGTTTCTTTCGGTTCCCAATTTCATTAGTTGGAACATTTTGAAAGTAATTAAGGTTGTGTTTGAAAGAATGAATTTGAATCCATTAATTTCGATTATCAATAAAATTATATATCATATCTTAAATTAACATAATAATTATTTACATATTAATAAGACAAAGTAAAGTGAATTTCAAACGACACTATTGTTGGGTGAACTTGAAATCGATTATAATTAACATGAAATACTATATAGACAAGTGATAGTGAATTTAAATTTTACTATATTACATATCTAACAACAAAAATATATTTGAAATCAATGGATTTGAAATGCATGAATCCAAACACAATGTAAATTATGCAACCCACCATTCTTTTGCCTACCATGGACCCAACAAAATTAAAACCAAGGGTCAATTCAAAAATATTATTGAAAAACGTCGACAAATTTTTTTAGAAAGGGATATGCCACTCTTTCGTCACATTGCACGATGGACATTAAGAACAATGAGAAATAAGTGTTACGCATGACAAATAATACATGGGTGACTACTCTTGAACCAATACGAGTCATTTCTAGATTCTCGATACTGGTAGGTCAAGAGTAAGTCACAGCGTTCTTATCACGTTTAAAAGAGAGATGATTGTAACATCCTTGTTTCACATGAATTAAAAATTAAAGTTTAAAATGACTTATAATATATTATAATGAATATTTACAACAACTTGGATTAATTATTTTCATAAAACGATGACAAAAGAGCCTACAGTGTAGTCGCACAAGCATGATCCCGGCTCGTGACAGATAGCATTTGGCAAATTCAAATATGATAGACCGCATAAGAGGATAAGATCCACAAAATGCCGTACAGTTTGATATCAATCTTGAAATATGTTACTTTCATTTATTAATATTCCCACGTGATTTTGATCTAACAACCCACATAGAAAATGAAGGCTCCATTTTGATTCATGCCTGTTTATCGTGTTCTTATCTCTACGATATTCTCAAGCAACCTGTTGTCGGCATAACAAGGTTCGGTGGCAGATAATATATTAGGGGATCGGTGATTTTGTTGAATAAAAACGAAAGATAGAAGAAATGTTTAGATGAAAGATGCGTTTTTTATACGTGTTTTCACATGAACGAAGAGCTCTATAAATAGATATCCCTCTCCTCATTCTCATCCAATGAGTTCTCTATCATCTTATAACATTTGAATGCTTAATTCTATAATACTTTTGAGGTGTTTGTTCTCCTGAATTAAGAGAGTGTATGTTCTTTTTGGAAACACAGTAAGTGGTTGTACACCATAAAATATTATAGTTAAATTATTTTCATGTTGCATGTGGTTTTTACCATAATAATTTTTAGGAGTTTTTAACGTAAATCTCGGTGTCTAGTTTTATGCTTTATTTTCATATTATTATCTCAATTTACCACACGTGGGACCAACAAGTGGTATTAGAGCCTTGGTTTAAGATTTTTAAAATTCTGGGTATGTTCTGTGGTTGCAGTTTTGACTGATCTTTCACATCAGTAAAGATTTTTTTTGATATCTTTTTATTAAAACGATATTATTTTGTCCAGTCTACTAAACTGTTGTATACATAATGACGGGACAGATACGAGATAACAAAATTCAATTGAAGCAATTTTATGCTGTGAGAAATAAATATACAAGCAGTTTTAAGAAAAATGAATTGTTTGGCGGCTATTGGAGATAGCCCAGTGGAAATAACGAACGATGGAAAGTTGAATGGTATGAATGATAATGATATTGCCAATTTACACTTAGCTATAACAGACGAAATACTGTCAAGTATCTCTAAGATAAAAACAACAAAATTTATCTGAGATACTCTAACAAAGATGTATGAGGTCAAGCCACTAAATAACAAGATTTTTCCAGAGAGAAAGATTATACTCTTCGGATTGTGGAATTCTCATCGATGACCGATCATATTAACACACTAAATATTCTATTTGCCCAACTCACTTTAATAGGGCATAAAATAGAGTAAAATGAAGGTGCAGTGCTTCTACTTCAAAGTCTACCAGATTAATATGATTAAATTATCATCAACTTAACCAACAATATTCTTATGAGCTCTCTAAAATTCGATGATATCTTAACTGCGGTTCTCGGAAAAGAAATCCGGCGCAAGAATAAGGAAGATAGATTGGTAACTTCGAAGTAGACATAGGTTTTACCAATGATAAGAGGAATATTTATGGACCGAGACTCGAGTGGGAGCTAAAGACGAGGTAGATAAAAGTCACGAAGTAAGAAGAAAAATATTTACTGCTTTAAATGTAACGCTAAAAGACAATTCAAGAAAGAGTGTACGAGTATCGATAAGAATTCTCAAGGAAATGTGGTCAGTACTTCAGGCAGTGGTGAAATATTATTCAGCGAAGCGGAAAAAATTACAGAAGGCAAACACAAATTTTGTGACACGTGGATTATGGATTCAGGAGCGACGTGGTACATAGCGTCTCAAAGAGAATGATTTGATCATTATGAAATAGTATCGAGAGAATCTGTATTCATGAGAATGATCATGCCTGGGAAACCATTGGGGTCAGTACTATCAAAATAAAAATATTTGATAGAACCATTCACACCATATAGGAGGTATGACATGTGAAAGGACTGATGAAAAATCTTTTCTCCTTGGGAACAATTGGATGATATCGGGTAAAAAA
>NC_133306.1:5737399-5793845 GCF_012295235.1 Primulina huaijiensis
CACCTTTCTCAAATAACTTATAGTAACTCAACAACTGCAATTTCTCAACTAGTACTTCAAATTTTAATATTTAACGAAATTCCTTGGTCGGCTTCTCCATGCTTTCGCTCGCTCCCCTGTACTTTCGTGTCTCTTCTCTGAAATCACCTCACCGCCTTTAATCTCTTGTGTTTGGATTATTTTACACGTATATGACTTGGGTTGTGTAAGGAACAAATTGAAATCATCCTCCAATCAACAATAAGCACGTACAGGAAAATGACATTGCAACCATATCAATCCTCATTTTGTTGNATACATTTGGAAGTCATGTGTACGTTTTGTATACTGAGCAAGAAATATCGAAGTTTGATTCGAAATCCAGAAAATGTATCTTCTTGAGCTAAGCTAATGGAGTAAAAGAGTTTCGCTTGTGGGATCAAACTTTCCATAAGTTTATTATCAGCAAAGATGTTATCTTCGAGAAAGATAAAGTAAAAGGATACAAAGGCATGTTGACTTTAGAAACTACTATATTTCATGTGGAAAATAAGACAGACGAAGTTCAAATTTCTTGTGAAGAAGTATCAGAGTACGAAGAACAGGAACATGTTGAGTCTGATGTTTCCAATTTGAGGCAGTCAATTCGAGACAGAACACCACCAGATTGGCTTTCAGATTATGTCACTAAAAGCAATATTGCATATTGTCTATTATCAAAAGATGGCGAGTCATCAAGTTTCCACGAGGCTATTCAAAGCTCGGATGTATCCTTGTGGATGATAGCAATGCAAAAAGAGTTGAAGGCATTAGACAAGAATAAAACTTGGGATCTTGTTACACTACCACGAGGGAAAAAAATCCATTGATAACAGATGTGTCTATAAGATCAAGCCTGATGACAATAATCAAGTGGAGCGATATCGTGTAAGATTGATAGTAAAAGGGTATGCTCGTAAAAAAGACATTGACTTCAATGAGATATTTTCTCTTGTGGTTCGGCTTACAACAGTCATAGTAATGTTGGCATTGTGTGTTGTGTTTGACCTACATCTAAAACAGCTAGATGTGAAAACGTCATTTCTTCATGGAGATCTTGAAGAAGAAATCTATATGTTCCAGCCAGAAGGTTTTGCAGAAAAAGAAAAAGGGAGCTTAGTTTGCAGGTTGAACAAATATCTGTATAGTCTCAAAAAGGCGTAGAAATGTTGGTACAAGATATTTGATTCCTATATCATTAGCCTTGGATACAACAGACTTAATACATGCCCTTGTACATATTTAAAGAGGTCTGGTGATGATTATATTATTTTGCTGTTGTATGTGGACGACATGTTGGTAGCAGGCTCCAACAAAGATCATGTCCAAGGATTGAAGACACAATTTGATAGGAAATTTGATATGAAGGACTTGAGACCGACAAACAAGATTCTATAGATACAAATTCACCGAGACATAAGTAACAGAAAGATGTGGCTTTCCCAGAAAAATTATTTGAAGAAAATCTTACAATGCTTTAATATGCAAAATAGTAAGCCAAGGAATTTTAATTGGCTTATACTATATTTTGCAAAACAACAACGATACGTGACAATATCTGCATAAATGTCGACTACTCAGTACATCTGTGAGTACCATATCTATTTATTGACGCTGAGGACCATCGCCTATAAATAAAGAATGCAGCAAGACTGAAAATCTCTAAAAAAAACTATTGCTATGTGAATCTTCATCAAGCATTAATCATATAGCACAACATCCCTCAAAAGATTTATCTTTAAGCTTTTCTTGCACACACTAAGTTTCTCATGAGATCGATAAATGACCAATATTGTGCACTTTGTATTCTTATTTACCTTTCACACACTAACGTTGTTGTATCGTGATAATCATTTGTAATTGTCAGAAGCCTGGTTTTGAATAGATCAAGTTGAAGAAGGGGAGACGTAGAAGCTTAACCTTCGAACTTCCATAAACATTTTCTTGTCTCTTCCTTTACTATTATTTACTTGTGTTGCTAAGACTATCATCTATACCGATAAGTCAGCTGACGAAAACTGACATGTTTATTTTATATCATACTAACTAAGTAATCTGAGCAGTTTATGCACTTAGAACCTGTTTCTAGCAGCTCAAATTACTCAGTCTGATTGAAATATTGATTTGACATGTTAACACAATTTAAGTTTAGTATTATTTGTCATAGTTAATATAACAATTCATTCACTTCCATCTAAAATGTTATCTTCGATCATAACAAAGTGGACATTGGTCGTGAAATCTTTACAAGATCACTTTAATTATTGAATCTCCTCTTAACTAAGAACCATCTTAGAAGATGATATGATATTCATTGATATTGAGAAGAATCTGGATAGATTATTACTAATTTAAATTCCCTTTCCCCATGAGTCCAAAAAAAATATAGAACCTCGAAAAATAATGTTCCCGTGTTTTTAGTTGTCCCAACATGCAATTGTACAAGTTGCTTTAAAGAACTATTAATTGGCTTCAATGCAATTTAGTACAATTAATTAATATCGTGTAATCTCAAAATTTAGTGGCGGCTTAGTCAAATCTAATTAGGAGAGACCAAATGCAAAACGTAATCCAATGGGCTGGCAAAACCAATCTCGGTATTTTATTATTTAACTCTAGTCAACTATTATTTTTCAAAAACGACATCTTCAAGTGTATTTCATGCTATTTATACAATTTGCTTTCAAGAACTATTCAGTGGCTTCAATGCAAATTATTTTAGTACAATTAATTAATATTGTGTAATCTCAAAATTTAGTGGCGGTCTAGTCATATCAAATTAGGAGGTGCCAAATGCAAAAAAATAAAAAAATAAAAAATAAATAAATAAAATCCAATGGGCTGGCAAAACCATTCTCGATTTTTTTTTATTTAATTCTAGTCAACTATTATTTTTAAAAAATGATTTTCTGTATTGTATTTCAAATACATTTGGAGACATTATTATTTTTTATAAAAAAAATGGTCGATCAGATTCATTTTCCTAAATATCCTAACAGCCTAATTTAATTACCGTCCTGCTTCTCTATTGAAATTTCACTCGAATTTTTTAATGTTTTATTTAAAGTATAAATTTCCCTAATGGACAAAATTTGATAATTTTGGAGTATTAAATGAGGTTTAAAAAAAACGCTATATTTCTCAAACTATTTGTTGTAATTAAATTGATCTACCATACAATTGCTATACGAAAATAAATATATTAAATAAAAAGAAGGCCGACTGAGACACGATTTGAATTATTTTTCAAACGGGAAAATATAATGAGATTTTATTCAGTTTCATCGATGAGCACTGAATAATTTATTCGAAGCCTTTTTTTTTAAATAATCAAATGATAGGAACACTCGAAATAAATCAGCGGGAATGACCCATAAATATATATGATCAAATAATTGAAAAATGATGGAAAATCACTAATCGAATTCGATCTTCACATCATGAATCGTCACAGATTCACCGGCACTCGTCGGCACCAAAGTCACCAGAACATGTTCATCGTCGTCCGCATCTAAATCCTCCAAGATTTCGGTAATTGACAACTTTAGTTGTGTCCTAATCTTTTTCGAGTGCTTATGTTTATGCGGAACATTCACAAAACTTCCAGCAAATTCTGTATTATCGGCCGTGGTCACTACATCATCTTCGTCATTGATATAAACATCGAATTTGGCATAAACATCTCTGTCCAATTCGATCCCTTTTATGACAAGAATCTCTTCCTGCTCTTCCTTGTCTTTTCTGCTTCTTCTTTTCTTCGGCCTTTTCACCATAACTTTCAAAACTTTGTCAAGCTTTGCGGGGAACACTTCTTTCGGGCCGGGGGCATCTGCAGCCTTTGCTTTAACAAGTTTCTTCAGTTTCCTTAAAGCAGAAGAGACCCTAGGTTTTGGCCGGGATTCCAGCCATGGAATCTCCAGGTCCTGATAAACGTACCCAAGCTTCGTATGATCCAAACAGTCCCGGACCTTGACCCGAACCATTTGCGCGTTTTCGTCGTAAAACAAAAACGAGGCGTCAAGATAATCAGGGTCTGTTATATCCCGGCGCCTCCCTCCTAAAGTTTTCCATATACTCCACAACCTGTCGATATTCGAATGATGAGCGAAGAAAATAGGGTCCCGACCAGCGGAGTAGAAGTTTCCCATGTCCTCGAAATTCGGTTGCGTCGAATCACCGGTCCATGTATGAACCGGGCCGTGGGGGATATTTTCGATCGACCCGCTTCCTGGATTCGGCTCCTCACCAGCTGTATAACTGCTGCCGAAGAAAAGCTGCGGTGTTTTTGAGTTTGAGACCATTTGCCTGTACATGATTGTCAGGTTCGTTGAAGTTTGCTGATTAGGATTGATAGGGGAACCCGACCCACTAAAGTTGAGATCAACTACAGTTGGAGGTTGGTGACGTTTGTCGCGTAAACTGTCGAATAGTGCAGAATTCGGATTCGTGTACATGGCAGGGATAGTCATTCCTTCGGGAGCATCCCAGTTCCAATATGGCATTACAAAAGTGGGATCGTCAATCAATTTTCCTAAGATTCTTTCAAAGAAATAGAGGTAGTATCTATGGAATGGAAAGAACAGCCACGAGTTGTGAACTTGAAGCTCCAGATTGGGAAATCCAGCTTGATCATACGCGCCGTCGCAGTAAGCACAGTGGACGTTAGCTTGCTGCTTGAAGCTGCGCGGATCATCTTCCGGGAGGGCTCTCATGATCTCCACAGCTTTGTTGAATTTAGCTATGTATGCTTCATCGGCTAGATGGGCGGCTGGGCGGACACGCAAGGTTTTTGGTGGTGGAGGGAGCTGGAAATCGATTATTTTTTCAGTGAGTGGGGGGCAACAGTTTGTGGGGGCTGCGCCGGCTGGGAGGTCCGCGGGGCCACATTTTGTAATGTCTGGGCCAGGGACAGGAGCAGAGAAGGCCAGCGGAGAGGCGGTGAGAGCTGTAGCCCCGTACAGTCCTCCTAATCCTAGCAGCACGTCCCGCCTATCAAACTTGGCAGGTGATGAAGATTCTTTGTCATTGTCTTTGGATCTGCAGGAAATTTTATTCCCGTGTTTGAATTTTCGGACAGGGGAACATTGTGTTGATTTTGTGAAGGGAATAGCATAGGAGAAAGTGGTGGTGGAGGAGGAGGAGGAGGAGGAGGAGGAGCCACCGTGAACCTTGGCGGTAGAAAGGGTGGTGGCAGAATGTGGAGTGATGGATGCCATGTCTCTTGTTTATGACAAATTTAAGGTTCTTGGTATATTATTTATAGGAGAACGATGCTTGTTTTACAATGATATTACAAAATCAATACTTATTCTTCGCAAGTAGATTACGTAAAATATTAAAGAACGTGTAGGACTAGATCCAAAGAAGAAATGTCATCTCTTCTCCCAAAATACTGACTTTGAAATTGATGGTCAGATACATATTATACATATAACGAGAATACACCTAACCAAAAAAATTTGACATTCTAAAACTAATAACTCAACTACCTAGGATTTACACATCTTCGTTCAATTTATGTCTGATTATAAATTTTGACTCTAATAATTTCCAACTAAATTATGTTAAAGTTTTTATGGCCTTTTTACGCGCACGCGAGAGAGAGAGCGCGCGCGCGCACACACACACATATATATTGTAAGAAATATCTATATATGTTTGATAATATACATATAGAGTCGATCATATATATGAGAGGCTAATGGAAATAAACCACATTAATCAACCTACATAATTAATAATTAAGAGGAGCTAGCAGGTAAGATGCGTAGAAAAGTAATTCGATGACAGCCAAAATTGACGCATTTAAATTTAAAAATAAAATTATACGCAGGTCGGTGGATAATCCCCAATCTTATGTATATCGTGGAAATTAAATAAAAGTCGTAAAGCAACTCGTCTTTCCTCATGCTGACTTGTCGATTATATTATTCGAACTATAGGTGGCTATGACCATTACTATGTAGCACTATATAGTCAATTAGCTATATAAATCACGTGGAAATATTTTAATTGAAAACAATTTTTCTAAGTTATTTACGACAATACTTAACTTTGATATATACGTATAGTGTTATACGATAAATATAAGATCGAGTGTTAGTCAATTTATCAAAAATCATAATTGATGATAACGATACATTTCAAAATTATATCGTAGGCATGCAGAGTCTAATGCTAAGAAGACAATTTGGCTACGAAATTAAAAGGTTTAATTGAGATTAAACGATTTTAAAATTGGGAAAGAAGAACGTTGCTTCCTCGAACGGTGTACTTTGGTTGCGTTTATATTCCTTTATTCTCTCCAACAAATGGTCCAATATTTCTTTGAATATTCGTTTGAATATAAGATAGATCTTTCAAAATAGTACTAAAAGGAAAGTTGGATGATACAAAGTCTTGCAATTAATTTATTAATTAATTACACAGTAAAAAAAACTATTTAGGATTTTAGTTACGCACGCCAAGTAATTGTATAAAATGAAACATTGACGTTAATTTTTTTTATTATTATTGATGCGGTTTTTAAACTTTATCTGATTGGCAAATAATTTTCATTAATTTGACATCAAAAATTTTTTATTGAAAATTTTAAAACTTTATCTAATTGGAAAATCATTTTCATTAGTTTATTAAGCAAAAATAAATAAATTCGTTTTCTAAGTTATTATACTTTGGGTTTTGGTTATCTATGTGATTATGTAGTTATTAAAGACGAGTCTTTTGTTTTTATTTATACATATGTATATTATCGGAGTACTGATGTGGCATTAGAAATTATTTTTATTCGTCGAAAATTGCTAATGTAACACATGATACTATTGCTGTCGCACCAAATATTGCCAATAATATTTGGTATTGCTCGAAAGTCCGTGAGAATTCAGGTCCAATATCCAGATAGTTACGGAAGGTCATCTTAATGAATATAGTTCATCAAGAGATCACCTCATTCACCGGATCCGTCAGATCATCTAAGGACTTACCCGAGACTCTATTTATCTAAATTCGTTGGGAGATTATCTGGGAGTTCATCTCAACCGACCTCCCACAGTTCCATAAAACTATATTGAATATAATATATCTACATTTTGTGGACACACATCTCGTGTGACATAGTTACTAGTTATATATTGGAAAATGATATACTGATCATGCAATAATGGTAATGTGATTACTCTATAACTCTAATCCATTAATTATCTATCTATTATGCTATACTGTGCAATGTGCATATATAAATAATAATATTTTTTTGTGTTAAGAAATTTTTGTAAAAAAAAGTAAAAGTTGTATTAAAACTTACAATTAAATATTATATAGACTATTTTATATAATTTTTTTTTATAAAATATGTACGTGTATATATATCATATATAATTATTGATATACAACATACATATATAAATTTGATATTAAACTCAAGTAAATAGACATAAATTAACATTCGTTCTTCGAAATAACTATCATTAACCCGTTTCTCGCATAGACGCACATTCATATTCATCAAATTTTTGATAAATTAACATTCTTATAATTTATACATATTCTAACTCTCCTCACAATAAAAGTATATAAAATGATAAATAATTAATTATCACCGTTTGGCTCACGGATGAGATGATGAAAGATGATAAATCAATATGCCTGGATAATACAATAATGAATGGCACTAATCTTATGTAGAACTTAAATCAAACATTGGACAAACCAATGACAAAAGACAAAATAGACATTTTTAATTTTTTTTATTTAATCAATTATAATTATGTAATTATGCCCCGACGATCAATTTTAATCATTTTCCTCAAAATTATATAATTAAATGGCTAATATAATTTTTATGTTTGAGTAACTAGAAGGTTAAAAAATTTCTTCATGAAATGCTTGTATCTTTAATAACGTTATTATAAAAAGTTAAAAATGATATTATTAATTTATTATATAATTTCGAGGAAATGGACTAAAACTGATCATTAAAACATGGTTACAAGACTATGTTTCATCCTTCAGACCAAACGTCGTCTGAAATGATTGGTTATAGGACCCGTGAAAATTCAAGAAAGCACATATCCGAAATAAATCGTTGTTAAAACCCTGAGTTTTTAATTAAAGTATTTTATTACTTATTACTAGATAATATTTAGTTCCACTTTCATTATTTTTTATTTCATTTTTATTACCACATAAAATTAAAGTAATGAAATTATTTATAAACCAACTGTATTGATTTTCAATAAATAGAATATCAATCATTCTTTTGAATTAACTGTTACAATTATAAAAAAAATATTATAATGCATCTCAATTAATGAATCCTGTAAAATGTATAAGATTCAAAAAATTCAAAAACCAAATTTCCTCACGTCCTTGGTTGAGGTGGGCTTTCATCCTTTTCAATAGATGGGCCTTCTCCTTGGGTTTTTGATGATTTCGAGTTCTTTCGGTTAAGATTCGGATTTATGGGCCAAAACCCATAATTTTATTAATTGAATTCCATTTCGTTGGGCCTTGACCCAAATAAGAATCAGCTCGCACACGGGAAAGATTTCCTTGTACAATTGTATTCTTCGACAATTTTTTATATGCAAGTACGTCGCTTATCCAACTATAATTACGAACCTTATGCATATCTTGCAGAAAATGTAAGTACAACAGTTTGACCACACAAATTTCTGAATCAGATTATATATACAACCACAAATAACCAACAGCATAACACATCGGGAGTATTGTGTCACTTATATGTCTGTCCTATTTTCATCAATTATTGTTGGTATATAGTGTAAATACAGAGTATTCGACTTTAAACTATTAGATCTCAAGTTTGTCTGAAGTAGTACAAAATCTAACCAATCGTAACAATAAACCTGCTATACAGTAAACTTGCGAGATACATCAGTCTCGATGATAGGGTCACCGTCAATATTAAGCCTCCAAATTAACGCAATATCTTGTAGTGCGATTGATGCTTTGCTAATTTGAAAGTATAAAGTATGAGTTTTTTCGGTGTCATTTTTCCATAAAAGCAGTTATCAAATCATTATCATAAATACAATCATCACAACAGATAATGCCATAAAAACCCATTTCATGTAAACACGACTGATCATGATGGTGTAGTATACAACTTTTCTACAATCCTCAAATTAAATTATATGATCGACGCATCCTTAAGGTGTTATCCAAGTTGTTAAGTGTAATAAAACTAGATATATGTGTTTGTTGCTGATAAAGAACAGTAACATTAACCGGTCCAGCATATAATGACATCCTAAAATTATTAACAAAAATAATATATTATTAACTAGCACAATATTCTCTAAAAAAAAACAACTACGACATCAATTATCAAAATAATTACAAATACAAGCATTAACTATAAGAAAAACAATTTTTTAAAAATTTAAAAATAATAAATACACTAAAAATAATATTCACGATCTACGAGTTTTGAAAATACAAAGTTATTTTAAAAATAAAAATTTATATACATATCTCGATTGAAATTTTTATCATAAAATTTTACTTGCTTGAAAAAATCCAAAAATAAGTATTGACAATATAAATAAAATCAAATAAAAAATTTAGCTTGACAATATAAATAAAATCGAATAAAGTAATTATTCTATCTATTAATATAAATAATAATTTGAATACCTACACAACTAATAATAACAACAAACACATAATAATTTTAAGATATATACATAATAATAAATATTAGACGGCGTGACATCAAAAACATTTTTTTTAATAAATATTGGTGGCATACTATCTCAAAGGGCTTAACTTTATTTTTTTTGAAAAAAAATAATTAAATCAAGTTACCTCTCTTAAGAGGGCTTGATTTGATTAAGTAATAATAAATTTTCGAATTTACCTTAAATAAATTGGTCTAACATTATTGTAGTTAATATTTACAGAAAACATGACTAAATCGGAGAGTGTGTTTTTTTTAAAATATTTAATACGTGACTTTTTATTTATTTTTTTTTATAAAAAAACTAAAACAAGTCACTCATTTTTTTTAAAGAAAGACAACTTAACAAAAATATCATACACAAATATATTGTAGTTAAAATTATTATTTTCTTAACATATAATTATAAAAAATTTGTAAAAATTAATAATAATAAAAAAAATAAAGATATAAGATTATTACAGCTTGTAATTATACAGTAAATAAGACAGATATTATGTTTTTTCAAAAATATTTAAAATCAATTAAAAAATGTGATTTTTTTTTAAAAAAAAAACTACGTGACTTGCATTTTTTTAAAATATTCTTTTAAATTGAATTTGGAACAAAAATATACTTACAAAATATATTAAATCTAAATTATTATTATAATCGTAATATATAATTAAATAATAATTATAAAATAGTAATAATAAGAGAAAAAATTAAAATATAACATTTATTTTCTTATCATTTTCTAAAAAAATAATAAGGATAATTTATTATAATTAATGATTTTGCAATATCTTTATAAAAAAATAACAATAACTAAAAAAACATAATTAAAATTACAAAAAAGAGAGCCTCATACATAAAAAAATATTCTAACATAAATAATAATTTCATTAATAAATTTAATATTTAGCATAAATAATTTATATTAGTTTTTATTCTTTATATTGAAGTTGGAATAAAAATTTACCTGCAAAAACACAAAAAACTTCAAATTAATTAAAAATTGTCGTGAAGTGACAAAATAAATTAATTAAAAAATATGAAACATACATTTCGATTTGTAGAGGAAAAAAAAAGATGCACATGCGGTATGTCCCCGAATAATTATTAGGCGGTAGTTTTACAGCCTTAGACCCATGTTCATGTTCCTCGGTCAGAATGACCGAGAGGTACAACTTTAATGTTTTTTAATTAAACCAAGTCATGCCTTTTTAAATATAAATAAAAATTAAAATTACATATCACGCTTATTAGGGGTGATTTACTTCTTTTTTTTTTTTAAATACATGTCACGTCTAGTAGGGATTTGTTTTTTTTTAAAAAATTTTTTTTTTATGAAATTGACATGATATTTTAATTTCATAAACTCTTCTATTTTTACTTTATTTTATTAAATTATTAAAATAATTAAAAATCCCAATTAGAAATAAAACAAAGTAAGAAATCCTAGTTTATTTTAAAGCAAGAATTCTCGCTTATTTATCAATCTGTATGATGTTAAATATATTTTTAAAATTTGACAGAAACTTCTCTCAACAAAAACCAATGTCATCTGTCGTGGGGAAAATGATATAGTTGCGTCTTCTAAATACATTTTCACCTAGTTCTTGTCATTTACCATCGTGAAAGATTTCATCTTTGCAAGAAAAGCTCCACAATCATCCCGGTGTACCATCGTGTCCATGCAATAAATTTCAAATTCATGCTCGAAACTTTGCTTTTGCATAATTCTTATGTAAATATTAATTATCTATGATGCAACAGAATCGTCAAACAGAAAATGACAGAATATCAGTCCAATTAACCTCATAAACTTATCTTGCCAAACGACAACACTACAATAATAGAAAATTCAATTCCATTTAAAAAAATTATGAAACATTACTACAAAAATAAGAAGAAGAAACATATGGAAGACCAACGTACTCCAGTTCCTTTCTAGCAAGAAAGTCTGTCAACAATTTCCTCTCTTCATCAACTGCTTCTTCATGTCCACAAAAATCGGATCTATCTTTGAATTCATTCATGGAAACTTTACCAGGAGTATTGCCTTTCTTCTCAACATCCACAAATTCTTATCCAAAAGTGGCGATATATTTAGTAATATAAGAGCAAATCCAATCATCATTAACAATAATATAACTAAAAAAACAAATTAAACTTAAAATAATCAGAATGAGATTAAAGTATGCTCCATTTACATGTTTTGTCACCTTCATCTTACGTCTTGGTGTTGAGCTAGACGGAGTCAAAAACATGGACCTTTTTTTTTTATTCACACAATCAGCCCTAGTCCTCACATTTTCCACAATTGAAGATGGAAAAACAGTACGCTTCTCTACTTCTGAAGTACCATCAACAGTACCACCACTGCTCTCATCACCTGATCTATTTACAAACTCACCTCCTAACACGTAAATTTTTTCCTTCTTTTAAAACATCATCACTATTATGATTCAATGCTTACTTTCAGTACCAATTTCTATCTCATCAATTAAAGCATTCAAAGAATGAGATCCTTCTAATTCTTTGTTCTCTCACGCCAGATCTGAAATAACTTCTTGTACCATTACATCTACAAAATCATCAAAGTTAGAGGCTGCATCATGTGCTAACTCAAAATTAATTTCCTTGGTTTTATCAACATTCTCCTCATCTTCAACAATATTGTCACATTTATCGACCACAAACTGTTTTCCTTTAATTCTATGTCTCACATTTTCATCCTTTAATTCATCACACCTCTTTTTCAACATCTTTATCTCATCCATTTGTTTCATGAAAGTTTTCTCAAATCGTTTTGCTTCAGATCTATCATCTTCTTGCTTTAAAACACGCTTTATGTCCAATAAAAACTTCTCCTCCTCACAAAATAGATGTATTGACAGAACCTACTCGCAATTAAAAAATAAAATGTCAAACAAACCAACCATAAAATTTAAACAACTACTTAATAAACTGAAATAAAAAAAAAATACCTGAGTTGAATATATGTGTTTCAATAATGATTCAGTGTCAGCGGCATTCAGTGGGATCTTGCTTCTCCCCCACCGAAACAACCGAGGGTAAATATTTAAACCACATCGTACTCCTAAAACCGGGACTGTCTCATACAACCAAACTTAAAACCAAAAAAAAAATACTAAAAGTTGTTGAAAACATACTAAGATCATAATTATTAAAGCTGCATACTAACCATCAATCCAATCGTGAATCCATCAACATAAAGCTTTTTTCTGATTTGGCATATTTCTCGGTATAAAAAACGGAATGCAGCATCTCTCTAAGCATATTTGAAAAATATTGTAAGGTCATCAAGATAAAGAAATATAAAGCCATGACTGATATAATTATTAGTGGGGAACATTATGCAGTTAAAAATGAACAAAATAAAAACTCTAACAAAATCATCAGCGTCACTCTGATCATCCCTTCTTGCAAGTAAAAATAGTTTTTCATAAATAGCTTTTTGGTTGGCATTGTTGACCTTTTCGTCAAAATGACGCGTCAAAAATATGGAGTCCAGTTTCAAGTCCAAGTCAATTGGTTGACCACTATGATGTAGACCGAGAACAATAGAGAAATCAGCTGACTTGAAAGGGATGATAATATGATCACCAACAACAAAAGAACATGAATCAGCCTGAAATCTGTTTAGAAAATAATCAATCCGGCCACTATTAAACGCAAGGACTGGCATATCAATCCATTTAGCGAAGGGAGTATCATTTATCTGACTCCTCTGCTGCTCGCCTAGGATTGCCTTCAATTCTCCCATAAAAATTTTAAAATAAGGAGGGGAACATCATGAAAAATATTCCTTCACGCTCTTCTTCTCCTCGTGATAATCATTAACTGGTTTGTCTTCTACAACATTTTCTATATCAAAAACCAAAAACAAAGTTGTACAAATAATTAGTATAAACACAACTACGGGAAAAAAGAACCTAATTGTATATATATGCAACAAAAAAAATTAACTTTAGAAAATTGTCATTCATCTACAAATTCAGCCATGATATTATTTTGGTACATCATATATACCAGAAAACATTTGGATTCTACATTCTAAATGTTGATTGTGCTACTAATAAAAATCGTTTTGATTTTGAACTCATTGAGTTTGCTTTTCACCACTACAAAAGCCAACCTAAAAAAAACTTTAATTTTTCTTGTACCACGGTCACTAGTATCCGCTCAAAAAATTAAATAATAAATACTCACCCCTTTCTTAGCTCGGCCGGGGAAAGGGAAAGTGGCCAAGAATGAGACGGCAGTGGTCCGTCGGCAAGCTTGTTCTGATCTTGGATTGAACTGTGCATAACACAAGAAATTTGGAATAACTGCCTCAAAATCAAACACTAAACCTAATTTCTGAATTTCAGCAAAGTTTCAAAAATTCATTCCCGTAAAACTAAACAATCTATTGGAAAGCAATACCAAGAACAAACCCCAGAAATTGGGAGAAATCGGTTGCCAATACCTTATAACAAACAATAACAGTTTCAAAACCCCAAAAAAATTTAAACAAATAACGAACCATAGAAATAGAAGAAAATGGGATTCTCCTTCGTACCTTTCTTTGATTTCTTCTTATTTATAGTTGTTTGGCATTTCTTCTCCGTTGTATCTTCTACCGATTTCTCCACTTTTTTCCCCCTTTCATGCGTCTGAGTCGAAAGATTCATTCTTCGTCCCATTCTTCTTTCACTTCATCGAAATCGATTGTTGGGAAATGGGGAGAGAGATACTAATAGAGATGTTATTATAATATATACATGGGTATTACTGAGTTTTACTTTGCAATTGGGTATTTTGGTCTTCACTAGGGAGTTAATACAAATATATTGGTTTTGTTTTGGAGTGATAATAAATATATTTTTAGTTGGGTACTGAATCCAAAGTTCAGATTTGTTGGAGGATTTTTTGCCAATTTGCTGAACATTTAATACAGAATATAATTAAAGCAGTATCTATTGTTTAGCACGCAATCTCCTTACAAAACTATTATCTAGATTCCCACACTTCATCCGTGTTTGTTTATGCAAAAAACAAACAAAAAAAAACAGAACCAATTTTTACGTTAATCTAGCTGCGAGGAAGCATAAAGATTTCGAATATTTTCCTCTCCCTGCCTCTGTTGTTGTTGATTTTGCGCTTTCCTGTACTATTTTACTTCTGCAAGAAGTGGGAGCAGTTGGGATTGCAGGAATTTGTGATGGCTTCGACGTTGGTGTTGGTGGTAGTTTTTGTTCTTGATTTGATTGCTTTTGCACTTGCTGTTGCCGCTGAGCAACGCAGGTCTTCTGTGAGTACAAATTTTCTTTATCTCGCTTCATCTTATTATTTTTCTAAAAATTAATTGATGGATAGCTTCTTTCTTTATTCCTTTCACTTTTGTTTTAGATCATGCATGTGGGTTTGGATTTGATGCGTTACTGTGTGCGATTTATGTGAATTTTATGCAGATTAGCTGTTTTTTTTGGTGGACATAATTTGGTTGGTCATTAATGGAACTTTAGCTCTGGTTTATTTAAAAATAATTTTGATGTTCATATTCTTCCACAGAAACGCTAAATTGATTTGTGGTTGGATGATCGAAGTTGTAAAGTACAATTGATTGTACAGTTATCATATGTTAATTTATGAATTACCTACATAACATTCTTGAGGTAATATAAAGCGTAGTTTGTTTTGGGATTTTCTTGGAGTATGGAGTTAGTTTCTAATAGAGTGGCATGCTCTTGAATTTTTGACATCCTTTGGGATTACTTTGTCTAGATTATCCTTCAAATTAAGTAGTTTCAATTCAACATGGGATGTTTCTGCTCGACAATTTTGGAAGTATTTGATTTTGTATTTAATCATCATTCGAAACTCGAAACTGCGTGGTTTGTGTTTCACTTTCGAATTTTTATTATTCCTAGTGTGACGTGGCCACTTACAAACTTCTTAAATACTTGATCATAGTTATTCATTCTTTGAAGCACGAAGGAAAACATGTAGTCTATAATTCACTTTGAAAAAGTTTTTATTTATTTTTCGATGTTTCCTTGCTCAGAGTTCTTGAATACTTGATTATATTTAATCATCCTTTGTAACAAGTTCAGTCAATCTAGAATTCCTTTCATATGCCAGCACTTACGCATAATTTTGCATCATCTCGACAGGCCAAGATTGAAACAAGTGCAAATTCTAAATATTGTGTCTATGATTCGGACATAGCAACTGGTTTGGGTGTGGGATCACTTTTGCTCCTAATGGCTAGTCAGGTACTGATCATGGCCGTAAGTAGATGCTTGTGTTGTGGGAGAGCTCTTCGTCCGAGTCGTTCAAGGGCACGGGCAATCGCCTTTTTCATCACCTGCTGGTATATTTTTCATTTATATCTGAACTGCATTCAGAATGTAGCTCAAGAATATGAAGTGGTTTATCGTCTTTTTATGTCCTAAAATACCTTTCGGAAAGACACTTGCTGATCCACAATACAGAGTCTAGGTTCAAGGCACAATGAGACTCGGCCTTTGTCCTTAGGTGTGCATGCCAAGCCCGCGCCTTTGCCTTGAAATACAAGTGTTGGTGGCTATAAAGACTTAATGCGTCTTTTAAGTTTTTTTGAATGTAGAGATGGTTAATTGCTGGTAAATTACAGAGTGATACCAATTTCTTTTTCATCTGAACTAATGTATAAGTTAAATAGTTTGGAACCTTACACATAGGTAAGGTTACATATATTGAAATATTTTTAAGATCTTAGATGCTAATAACTAATAAGCAATCCCTAAGTGTGTCTAACTTCGACAGAGGGTGTGTCTTGGTTTGAATCTTGCACGTTAGCTCTACGATATCTTTGGTCTTCATGCACCTTTCCTCTCTAATAACTATGACCCAACATGCATTCACAGAATTTCGTCTTCTGTTAAGTTATATGATGTTATTGTTGACAATACAGGGTGACATTTTTCATTGCCGAGGTGTGTTTGTTAGCTGGCTCGGTAAGAAATGCATACCATACTAAGTACCGGACCTTGTTGTCTGATAATCCTCTATCGTGTGAAACCTTGAGAAAGGGAGTCTTTGGAGCAGGAGCAGCGTTCATCATCTTTACTGGCATATTCTCTGAGCTGTATTATGTGAGCTATTCTAAAGCTAATGATGGATTCCTGCCTCAAAGTGGGGATGCTGGCATAAGGATGGGATCCATATAGACAATCCCCAATCGAGGGACAGATTTTTGTTAATTTTCATATCTACTTGCACTCCTCTAAACAAACTGGTGAAATATAGCACCACATACACACCATGCTTTGAAGTGAAATATTGGTCCTTGTACTTCTGGATTTAATTGAGGATCAAGTGAAATTATGTTAAAATAGTTAGATGTATTTTGCCTGGTTTGTTGTAATAATCTCCGAGGAAGATCCGAGCGCGCACCATATGTGAGTGAAATGATATTTTCTGTGCAAAGATTGTCTCTTACAAATCTCGGTTTCTTTATCCATTATATTGGATTTCAGTTCTTATTTTTTTCTAGATGTTGTTTGAGTGAATTTCTATTCATCCGCTGGTTTGTAGTTATTTGTAGTTATTACTATGTTTTTTGGACTTAGCTTTAAGAATCTAGTTGTGCATTTGATTACATTTTATGTGTTGAATACAATTCAATGTTCCAGGGTAAAGTTAGTATATATACATACAAAAAAAAAGAGCGTGTGCTCTTTATTAATTGTGCTCTTTATTAATTGAAAGTATACCCCATCATGTTTTGACAATTTGGAGTCGAGTCTGAACATTTCCTGCAGTCTCTTATTCACAGTCGGATCTGTCACGTCCCGGGCATAAGCTCGCGTCTGCACGGTTGTACAATAGATTCTTAAAACAACTACTTCGTATTTATCTTCGTTTTACGAAATGGATTACTCAATTTGCTATAAAAGTATATTGTATTCTCTTATAAATTATTTTAAACTTTCATTTCTTTCCTACTATGGATGTGTTATCACAGATTCACAATCACCCCTGTTCAAAACTTGATGCAATAGCATTGATCTTGGAATTCAAGAGCTGGCTCATAGTATTTATTTCTCTTTGTTCATGCTGGTGATCGTCTCTGATATCATAATGGTCACGTTGAGGTCTATGTATGCGGGGCCTATGTCCGCTCCTGCGTAACTGCAGGTTCTTATAGCAACTCCATCGTTTCCGTATCGTTTTATGAAATCAACTCAAATTGTCATAAAAGTTAATTAATCCCTTATAAACTATTTTAATATTTTATTTTTTCTTCCTGTGGGAAGGGTATCACATTTCCATGTATCACTCGTTTATGCCGGATTATGCAAACTATGAACATATAAAAATTTAAGAGAAACCGTGCATAAAATCTATACAACAGAAATACATACATATTCACCAGAATCAATTCTCAATCACAAATCTAATTTACCCCATGTAGTTGGTTGTATGCCTCAATCCACCCTCATCAAAATCCACCTCTAGTTTAACATAAAACGTATATGCCAATGAATCTTTCTTCTTCAAGAAACTAACCAGCACAGGGACAACTTAAATCGGAAACCACATCATTGACGAAAACAAAAATCGTTCTACTTATAACTGTAGCCAGTAGTAATATTGTAGCTGACATCTTTTAGCTGTCCAAATATCATATTTGGATAGGTAAGCGATATAACCAGCCACGCAGAATGGTAGATGCAATTCGTTGCCACCGACACAATTATAGACCTGAAACTTAGACAATGGAGGACAAATTAAACAAATAGCATGTATGTACGATAATTACCCAATGTTTGACAGCACAAACTACCCAAATTAAATGCAAATCAATGGATATTTACATATAACTTACTTGAGACTAGAGCAACCACATTAAGATCAGATGGTGCTGGATTTATTTCAGTCAGGATTCTTGAAAAATGGCTTTAGTGTATGATCTATATCTCATCAATGTCCCATACTATATTGATATCAGATGAAGTTGACTGCTCAATCTCATTTTTCCAAATATAACTCCAATAGTTTGGAAAGTCTTCTATACCAGTAGTTCTGGTATCCGGGCCAGGCCATGGGGTACTGCTAGTGGATGGAATATTTACTGTGGTAATGGTTGGTTCTTCCATGGATTCAAAACTACTGGGATAGTACTGATCAGAAGCATTTAACGACTGATAGGAAGTAGGATTCATAATCAAAGAAGAATTCATTTCGAATGTATTCAAACTCGAGAATGTAAATTCGGTGTTCAGATTATGAGGCTCCGAGACATTCAAACCTCTTGTATTGTCTGTCCCATTTCTTCCCACTAAAAGCTTCGTGTTGATGTCATTTGTTGAATTATAGGATAAGGGAGACAAGGGGAGGATCAAGGAATGGTAGAGAGTATTATACGTGAATTTCTGGTCAATGATATTGATAACTGGAGGAACTTTTCTGCAACTTTGCGCACTTGGGTCGGAAGTAGTGGTGGTGGAGGTGTTTGAAATCTTGGGCCGCTTGTTTTTCCGGACACCACCAACTGGAACGTTACGAAGAGTGCCACCTTTGGTCCAATGCCTTTTGCAAGATTTGCAAAAATGGCGAGGCTGAGATTTGTTATAGTTGTTGAAGTAACAAAACTTAGTGTTTGTTGAACTACACCTCGGACACTTCAAGGATTCTGATCGTGGCTGAATCTGCTGCCGTATTGTCGGTGGTTTTGGTAGCTCCACCATGCCTGACTGTAGCAAATTATTCTGATCCCAGTCTTCGTCTTGATGATCGTCGCAAACCTGTTTAGTACTCAATCCCATGCCTCAAAATCAGATCTCACAAGAACCCAATTAGTAGCAAATCAAATCAAATCAAGATTTATGATTAAAAAGAGTATCTTTCTAGTACACTCTTTTATGGACGGGAAAACGACCTCTAGAGATTTGAGGTTTGTGTATGGCAGAATGGAAGATGGATACGTAAAACGATCAAGAAAGAGTACGAGGAGTAAAAAATTCTCGATATCTGAGTGACGCGGGTTGGTTGTGAGGATATTATATAAGGGATTGAATGATTAAGGGGAATTTATAGGAAGAAGGTGGTGAGAAATGGGCATACTTGTCTGAGATTATATTTCTTATTTCTATACCTCTTTGGTCATCACTGTCTCTCTGTAAAAATAATGACATATCAGGGCAAACCAAGGACACACACGCTCGAGAATTTGGAGAATAACATTTTTTGGTGATTAATTTATTTATTATCTTAAATTGGTGTTTAATTTGTGTTTGATTTATTGTGTGTGTTAAATTTGTGTTTAAGTGTTTAATTTATTATGTTTGATATATGGGTAAATTTTTTTAAATCCCAAAATCCAAACTTAACTTTACATTCAATACCTATCAGAAAAAAAAAATTATATGTTAACATTCCATGATCGATGATCGAATATAAATGTTTCTATACTACTTGGGCCCACAAGTTCTTTATCAGATGAAAGTCGATACAAAACATTAAAAATATGACATAATATATGCTATTTGAGTATCATTTATTTCAAATATGATACTAATATATAATTTTCGAGTACTCAAACGTGTATGTAAGTATTGATATTGATGACACGTTTTTCTTCTTTTGGATGAAAATCGATTCAAAACATTGAAAATATGGTACTAATATATGATATTTGAGTACCGACTGTTTTAGATCTGGTACTAATATATGGTTTTTGAGAATCCAAACATGTATTGCAAGTGTTGATATTAATAAATTATTCAAAATTTATTCTCAAAATCTTATCTTTTGTATCAGATCTAAACCATTTAGTGCTTGAATATCATATGTTAGTATCATATTTTTAATGTTTCGTACCATTTTCATCTGTGAAAAGACTTGTGGGCTCAAGAAGTGTAGAAATATTTTTTTGTGGTATGAGAGTGCAAACACATTTTTTCTGACATAGACTGAATAAAAATGTGAGTTTGAGTTTAAGTTTGGAGATTTACAAAAAATTTACTCTTGAGTTATTATGTTTATTTTTTAGATTATTATTAGGTTTAAGTTTTATTTATTGGTTGTCATGCACAATGGTTGTACTTTTTTATTTTAAAATAGTGTTTGCAATAGATTATTAAGTGCTTCCATGCTTCAAAACAAAGAAATATTTGAAAATTGTAAATAGAAGCTAGAAAGGCAAACACTACTAAATACTTTATTCCCAAAAAAAATTAGTTTTATGGTTTCAAAATTCCCGAGTTTTAAATTTTTCCATCCATATTTGACACCAAAAAATTATAATTTTTATATTTGAATAGCATGAATGTTTAAAACATTATGCATGCTCCAAACCTTATGATGTTTTCATGATTTCGTAGATGATGTAAGACCGAGCGTTTTTCACTAGAACAAAAGTTATAGGTGTTAGCCAATACACGATTTTATTTTCTTATACTTGTGGCAACTCAGAGTGCACATACTTGAGTATTAATGGGTAAAGCTGTTAGGCCCATGAGTCCGAAAAGGTGTATGTCTATCTGCTGGTGTTATATCATATCCCTTAGAGATCGGCCTGACCATTTCTCTACAGTCGGCCCTTTCCATAGCAGAGACAGTATTACCCATTAAGATCTGACGTCACTCTTTTACGGTTCACCTAGCCAACCAGATCAAGAGGCGCAACGTCAACAGCTTGACGCATAAGTACTTTCCAGGAGGTGACTCATCCCAGGAAGTATATTAATATGCTTCTTGAGAGACTTGAACTCGTGACCTTTATCTCATACCAATTTTTTGACCGAGCGCTTACCACTATACCAAAATTTATAGTCGATGGTGACAGTGCAACTAAAATATTTTAAACTACAATGCGGCTTAAGCGACACGTTTCAATGTTTCTACCTATCAGAGACAAATATTGTGCTCAACAGATGGGTTTTCAATCATCATTTTAGCACTAAGCAGAAGTCCAATTAAAACTATATTTTTATTGATGCTATTAATATTTTAGTTTTTCATTTATTATGATATTTTATTATTTCATTTACTGTGAATGTATGTATTTCCATTTCCAATGTCCATTTTTATTTTGTGATGATATATTTCATGTGTTCGGCTCTATTTTTTCGTTGTTATGTTATTTTCGTTTTTGCCTTTGTTTATACTATGTGGAATTGGAAGTGGTCTTCATCGTCATGTACGGATTGCAGATCTTGTAGTGACCACGATGATGAGTTTCAAAGTTTATTTCATTCTTTTTTTGTTTTTACCTTCTGCACTTTTTTAAGTTGTCAATGAGAGCTTATAAACTATCTATCTATATTGTGTTATTTAAATGGAAAGTTCATATACTCATGTTATTATGCTATGTGAGTTATTGTTGGAATAAAAATTTTATGTTTTGATGTTAATAAATAATTAAAGCAAAACTGACTTAAGCTAAACTGAACTCCAAACCAAACAGAGCTGACTCAAACCGAAACTAAAGTATCTCTTCTCAGTATATCAATTTTCATGATTCATTTTTAAGGACATTGGTTTACATCTAGAAAAGCTAAACTGATGTTTGGATAAGTTTTTCCGTCAAAACTAACTGCAACAATGTACGATTGTCAGAGAATGTTGTCATGGACAAAAGACAAGCCAACATACACCTCTTTTTTGAATGGATCTTTTTTGAAACTCGAGACCATTGGATTTAGATACTATAAATAGAGAATGACTTCAATTTAGTAAAAAACGACGATCTTTTTTACAGAGATTCAAGCATTCAAGCTTTCAAGTATCTGAGCTAAACTCAATCACTCGAGTACACTTTACAAATAATTGTATCTAATCCTTAAGGATCATTAAGTGCTAGAAATTAACATTATCTTAATTCACTGTATTTGATAACAATCTATATATTGTTATTCATTCAATTGAGATGTACTAGGAGTTTCAGTTTGACAGTGTTTAAGTCCAAACTGAAATGTGATATTGCAAATTACTTGTACTTTCCAAAGCCTTATAGTATTGAGGTTTCCAAAAGGAAGAATGGGTGATGTAGGAGCTTGAGTTCTCCGAACATCTAGAAACAAACATTCATACTTTCCACTTTACGTTTACCTAACCAAGCCATTATTTGATTTGTTTTAATCTGTCGGTTTAGCTTCTTTGCACACTTATTTGTTAGTCAACTGACATTGACTATCAATAATATATAATTCATTTCTCAATCCTACTAAATTAAATTAAAGAAGTAAATTGTGTCTAGTGTTTATTCAACCCCTTTTCTAAACACTACAACTGATCCGATCAGTTAACTTTTGTGTGTGTGCTGATTTTGTACTTATTCTATGTGTTATTAGATGATTTGATTTATTCGAACTACGTTATGTCTTTTTTAAAATGTTTATAGCCTTTTCTACGTGTTATTGTCTTATATCCTCTATTTTATTGTTTTTTTTCCTTTTTGAAAATTTAAATTCAGGAGAAAAAATAATTTTTCTATAATGGGAAACTTGAAATATAATAAATTACATGTTCATTCATTATTCTACCATAAAATATATGAGGTATGGGGTAGAAGGGGGGGTGATCATCGGTGCCATGAGGTTGCACGGACAATGAGCAGTTCTTGGTAGGCTTCTAGGCGAAGAGAACATGAATGAACCGATCTTATGCCGGAAGGAGAGAGATTCCAAAAACTGTTCAGGTATGAGACTGTTCAGTGGAGGAGTACTTAAAAAATTTGATAGATACTACTCATATCAAGAAGGTGCATCTTCTTTTCGCTAGCTCATCACATAAGAACTCCAAGGTAAAGCGTGCTTGACATGAAGTAATTCTGGGATGGGTGACCCCTAGGAAGTTATAAGCACCCTAGAAACACTCTTCTTCATATAGTTAGGACAATCGTCGAATTTGGGGCGTTACAATTGGTATCAGAGCCGACCTCTCTTAGTACGGTGTGGTTCGGGGACGAACCAAGAAGAAGCTGGTGGGCATAAGAGGCCCGGGGCCGAAGAAGGCGGGGGGTGATCGTCGGTGCCATGAGGTTGCACGGACAATGAGCGGCTCTTGGCAAGCTTATAGGCGAAATAAATACGAATGAACCGATCTTACGCCGAAAGAAGAAGGATTACAAAAACTGTTCAGGTATGGGACTGTGCAGTTGAGGAGTACTCAAAAGATTTGATAGGTACTACTCATATCAAGAAGGTGCATCTTTTTTTCGGTAGCTCATCACATAAGAACTCCAAGGTTAAGCGTGTTTGACTTAAAGCAATTCTGGAATGGGTGATTATCATAGCAGATATTTCACATCCTTTCACCTACGAAATCTGATAAAGACGGACCAACTTATATATGTTTTTTAGATAATAGAATAATTTCATATGTGTTCAGTGAGCTAGAAAACAAGAGTTTTTTTTGTATAATATTTAATTTCCTCAACATTATTTGTAAAACAAGAAAAAAACAATTATGTGAAGAAAAAAAGGAAATATTATTGACATGTTAAATATCACAAATCCGATGAAATATGAATTATATTAGTTAATATTATTGTTTAAACATGTCAGATGACTTACTTCGTTTGATTATTTGTTAATTGTTGTTTTTCTTCAACTTTCAAAGATGATGCACATAGAAGAAGTCTATTATAATCAAATCATAGCATTTAAATGTTTAAATTAAATGAAATTATATATTTCACATGACATATATATTGAGAATACTTTTTGCATGAAGAAAGTTATTGTACAATTTCAAAACAAAACAGTCTTACTAAGTTGTTGTATAAAACACAAATGATTATATAGGATGAATCATCAATGACCAAACACTTAGCAGTTGATTCCATCGATATAAACTTACAAAAAGTAACTGAAATTCGAAAACCATTTGGTGAGAAGATTGTTGTATTTGGATGTAACTCCATGCGAATTTTACCAGTTATTCCAAGAACAAACATTCAAGAAATAACTGATACAAGTTTAATTAATAAAATCATATTTTTACCAATAGATGTGCTATTTTTATTTTATCTATAAATTATCTATTTTTATTTTATCTATAAATTTGATAGTCAAGTCTGAATAAAGGTGGTTAGAAAAAAACATATTATTAAATTTCTTTTGTTCTGGAAAACCATTAACATATGTGTACACTTTTAAATTATATTTAACGTTATCATTAGAAAATTTGTACTGCAAACTGTTTCTATAGTTTAGAAAAATAATACAAAAAAATCATAGTATAAAAGGAAATAACAGTAACAAATGAGATGTTTAATTATAAAAGTAGTTAAATGGGTGCAACTTCTTGTTATCTTATTTTTTATGATGTGGGAACTCGTAGTCGCTACTATTCAGTGTTCATTGGGTAAATTCTCTAATTAATGCGATAGCTTGCGAACTATGCTAGTCAAGTAAATCGTTTTAGACAAGTCATTTGCGACATGCTGGCCTGAAAAGGTGTTTCCAGGGAGAATCGAGCATTCATCTACTCCACCAACTCAAACATCTTTTAGGAGTAACTTCTTGTAATCTTGTTTTAGCTGGAAGACATCATAAATATAACTAATAACATTATGTCATATTTGTGTTATATATTTTTTTATTGTCATTATGTTCAATTATTTTTTTTTTGAAATCAATATAACATATGAGAAACTCTCTTTTAGTCGTCGAGATACGAAGACGTACATTAGAAGAGTGTTCATCTAAAACACTAGATGACATAAAAAATATCGAACCAACTACATTGACGTAAAAATATCTCCCATGTTCAACACGTAATATTTATTAGTATTAAAAAAATGTAAGTTAAGAGATTAAAATAATTGTGAATTGACTTACAAAATAATCAAAAAAGAAAAACGTGTAAATTATGAGACTAAAAATATTATTCTCCCTTCGTTAATTTATTCAATGTGGAACAGCACGCCTTGATGTAATGTAGCCGATGAGTAATTTTAGAGGGTAAATTTTATATATTTTTTTACAAGAAAATACATAAAATTTGAAATTTTTTCCGTGAAAGAGAGATGACTTTCTTGCTTGATTATTGTGTGTATTCATTGAGAGTACGTCATCACCATTTAATAGCAGGAGTAAATATTCAAGATGCTATCACATGCATGCACTTTTTTGGGGTGGGGGTGTGAATTAAGTTGCCTTCACTCTAGGTGTGCTATCCCATTCTTGTGATATAGCAACTAGCTCTATCTAGTGTGATGGGGACTGATCGAAAAATGTAATATTTGAAAAGAAGTTCAGATAATTCCCACAAATTTTAACAATTATTGTCACTTCGGCATAAAATATAAAACTAATGATAAATTTAAAGAATCAGTCCAAATAAATTACAACACTTACGGTTTGTATATAGCTTCATTAATCTTGTGTTGATGTTGGATTTGGGAATAAAGTAAAGAATTAAAAAAAGAGAAAACTTAGTTCAATTTAGATAATTATATTGATTGGTAGAATAATCTTGTGTTGGTGTTGCCCAGATAAAAAAACTTGCGGTTTTGCAACATCCGGAGCTCTACGTACTATGCTGAATCTTGCACACTTTGAAATGTTTCGTTCTTTGAAATTCCGGGTACTCACGGTAGGTGATAGAATCGTTTGGGGGATAATCGTTAATCTATAATAGCTCATTTCTTGAAATATTGAACACTGAGAAATTAAATCGAGTTTTGTTTTCAAATCAAGCGGAAAACACTCAAAATAATCTTTCGCAAAAATCCATTTAACATTTTGAAAAGTATTTAAAATATATGCAAGTTAAATGTGTAAAAATATTTTTGGTTGAAATATTTTATCAAACAATTGATATGTAATATTTTGGGTATTTGAATAACACATAAAATGCTTAAAAATGTATCTTAAAAACAGTAGCAATAATTAAATGGTATAAATAAATATGCATGAATTTGTTTATGGATGTTCGGAGATTAACAACTCCTACTTCACCTCTTCTTCCACATAAGAATAAACTAGAAGACTCTGATTTATACAAGCCTTTGTACAAACTCATTTCAACTTAGAACTTATATATTACCTAATTGAAATTCCTAGCACACTCGATTGTATGTCACAACCTCACAATCCGAATTATGTTTATGTCTTTTATGCCAATATTACAAACACAATTTTTAATGTGTTTGTGTGAAGACTCACTTATCTAAACTTTGAATATCAACTCTCATGTATATATATAAGTGATTGTATGTGAGAAATTTTACAGTGAATGTATATAAAAAAACGTATCCTCACACTTGAGCTTGCTCTCATTCTAGCTAATTTCTTCTTGTAGGATGCTCATGCTTTGAATCAACTTCCAAAGCTTGTATTTGATCTTCAATATGTTATATTCATGGCTCCAATAATGATATAAACATTAAATAGAAGAATATGAACGTTTGGAAAAGTTTCGCATAGATCCTGACATTGCAACAGACAAATACATGTTTTCTGGCCATTTATGAAATTGAATTGTTATCCGATCGAGCTGATCAACTGTGTTGATATGATCTGGTCTGTTATGAGCATGAGATGTTGGCTTGATCTGAGTTGTTCCAAGTGAGTTGTTGCCGAGGTAGTACAAGTTGAGCTGTTTGATTTGCTTCGTTATAGCTCTTGATTCGCCGATTTATGGGCAAAGTGATAAGCATGAAAATGTAGCGCTCTCTCTTAGCTTTTCATGGAATTAAGAATCACTCAATTCCAAGTTTTTATAAGAAAGATATGTTCGACAGATTAGACTATTAGCAATATGGAACATGTTCTTCATTCAGTGTAGAACCAATAATTTCATCGTTATTTATCAGATTCTTATGATTTGATTCAGACTTTGACTTGTGAATTGGATTTGTAGATCAGTCTTTTATCTTTGTAACACATATTGTATCGTTCCATTTGAATAATCGAGCTGAGATATATGACCAATACACTAGACCTAGTCAGATTGAGCTGACGATTGTTTCTGTTTCCGTTAGCTTGATTTTGCGACCAATAATTTTCCTAGATAACTTTTGAACCAACTGAGTTGTTATGAAGTATAACTTGTGGAAAATTGAGTTTTCTATTTATTCGTTTTGGCGACTTATCATTTGCATCATCGAGTTATGCGATATCATTGAAAGACTTTAGCTCGCCAAATTTTCATTTTGACTGATTTTGAGTTTTAGATTTCAACTTTAGAAAACAACTTCGTACTTAAATAAATATATTAGAAACACAATAAAAAATTTTGTTATCATCAAAATCAAGATTTCTTGTGTTTCTCAACCTAACAGTAGTTCTCATCTGAGATGGATTCACGGATCTTTATGTGTGATACGTGTCATCTCGGTTCATATCTACAATGAAAAATAATATTTTTTTTACATAAAAAATAGCATTTTTCATGATTCGGGTTAGAAATCTGTCTCAAAACTTACAAAATTAATTCGTGAAACAATTTTATATGAGTTTTTGTGTTACTTGAAGTGTACATAGCCATGAAAATTAAGGATTTAACTTTTTATGAAATTGGTCAACCCCTGATTAAAATTTGGCAAATATGAGAGATCTGAAACATCACAAATTCCAAACCAAGTGACATGCAAATTGTCAGTTGTCCTTTCTTGAAAACACATCAACGTTTTAGCTATATTTTATAAGGGTGTCAATTCGAGTAGGTTATATGAGCAATAGTCCTATTCAAAAATTGTCTAACCCAAACCAAACAAGATCCAACCTGAAAACTCTCAACTCGAACCCGAGAATCAACCTGATTAACCCAATTTTGAATTTGTTTTAAATTTTTTTAAATAAAATTAAATAATAATAATTATTATATTTTAATTTAAACACATAATAAAAAAATATTTCTCATATATATGATTTAAATTTGAAAGTCTAATTGTAGAAAAATAAAGTATATTTACTAAATCAAATAAACAATTGTTTAAAAAATATAAAATGTTTAACATAAATATTAAATTATAAAAATTTATGATATAAATATACAATAAATATTTTTTTAGACATACGATATATAAAAATGTAGGCAATATATTAATTATATTTTTTTACAAAAAAAATACAATTTTCGGGTCAACCCAACCCGATCATTTTTTTTCGGGTCAGTTATCGTGTCCAACCCGATCTGACCTGAACCCGAAAACCCCAAACCCAAACCTGATTGTTTTCATGTTAAACCGTGTCGGGTTGATGGGTCGTATCAGATTTTGACACCCCTAATATTTTATGTCTATGAAGAGCTAGCTCCTAGCTTTAGACTTCGTAGGTGCTACTAAAGTCGGCATTTTAGTCACAAAAAGAATCATCATCCGCCTAATAAAATGTCAAGAAACACGATTTCTTGATTTGATTGAGAAAGATTGCGATTGCAGCTAGAGCAACGTGGTAATTTGGAGTGTTGCAAACTTATACATCGATTAATTGAATGGGAGGACTTGACTATTTTCAAAAACAGAACACACATTGTGTTCTTTCACAATAATTTCTTCAACTTTTTTAATCTGTATATGGATTATGTTTATTTTTTTAAAACAAAACACATAATGAATCATCGGTCATAATTTACTCAACTTTTTTTTAATAATCGTGTAGTTAATTACTTGTTGTAATCAATTTAATTCATGTACTATTCCAATGTGCTAGCTTAGTAGAATCGTGTTTTATGGTCAATGGCTTATATCGACACCCGTCTTAATTTTGAGATCAGTTATCGTGTTTGAGACTTAATTGTAACAAATCGTTCCTCAAACTGAAAAATGAATAAATAAAATCGGGTTTTATGACTTGGAAAGAAAAATTATAACCTCAACACGTACAATTAAGGATGAATCACGTGGTCATTCCAAATGAACTTTACCATAATTAAAGATCAAACAAGTCATAATTAATAACATGTGTTCGTTGCGAATTATAATGTTAAACGAAATGATGACCAAGTTTACATGCACTTTAAACGGAATAGACAAAACACTAATTACCACTCTTAAGTGGGGTAATCTCTAATTAAGAATTACTATTAAAAAGAAGAAAAAAATTGGATTCGTGGGTAAGTTTGGCAAAGCCACTTTTATAAATTGTACAATCGCAAGTTGTCCGAATCGAATATTTTTCGGATAGGGTGGGACTTTTGTGAACCGTAGATTAATAATTAAGAATCATTAGGTGTAACAAATGATTATTTGGGATGAGAGTTGATTTAAATATCCATCTAGTCCTGTAAAAAAATTATAGTATTGGGCACACATTCTTTAACACCCCTAGCATTTAAAAAGCTTTTTATTATGAAAAATATGAAAAAAAATTCAATAGAGTGCACATGGGAATTGGGACTAAATGTTTCGATATTTGATTAAAACATCATTCACATATAATGATGGAGGTAATAATTGTCCAAAATTCTACTCATAACACATATGTCAGCTTTTTTGTTTAAATATAAACAAAACGAATCTACCTTCCCATTTGGAGTGGAGCAGGGAAACTCACATAGATCTACCTAGCCTCATACTCTTCTTCGTTTTTTCGGCACCCAAACTAGAGTAAATAATATGTAAAGAGAACTTGGTAGAGCAATTGAAACGTATTGTTTGAACTGATATACAATTTAAAGGATTTGAGTTCTTTACCATTAGTTATAGTTTTTGGTAAAGTGGCGAGCATTCGACCCTACATATATTTATACTTACTGATTGATTCGTGTAATGAGTATGATTAGGGGTGAGCATTCGGTCACCGAACCGAATTAACAATAACCGAACCGACCGAATTAATTTTCATAACTGATGAAAACTGAACTGAATTAAAATCGGTTAATTCGGTCGATTAGTTTTTCTTAAAAAAATTTAAGATTTAACTTTAATTATATATGTATTAAAAACATAAAAACTAAAAATTTAAATATATATATAAATTGATAGGGTTGATCTGTCTCACGAATAAAAATCCGTAACATCATTTCAAAAGACTGAAAGAGACCTTATGAGAAATTCACTCAAACTAAATTAAAATCTCGGCACGTTAGAACTTTTTGTGTTACTAAAAAATATAATCAATTAATTAAATAAGAAAATTTACCAATATTACAATTAACTATCATTATGAGCTTTTCACATCCACATCTCATTATTAAATGTATTCGGCGTCTATTAAATAGATGAAACATGGATGCAAAAATGCATATCAGTATTTAGGGATGACAATTTTCTTTGAATCTGAAGGAAAATTTGATACCCAACTCGAATGGAGAACGTATAGAAGAGATTTTTTACTTGATAAAATAAATAGGCAATCAAGTATGGTGATTTTCGGGTATGGATATGGAGGCAGATCTTAAAAAAACCTACACATATCCGACCTGAATACCCGATTTAATATGTTTTTGTTAAATGATATTAGTTAGATTAAATGAAAAAAATTATTAGTATATGGTTGATGTTATTTTTGTTGAATAATGATGTTATGATAAATTGTTTATAATATTTTGTTATTTTTTTCATAATTTTTAATTTGATAATTTTTATATTTTTTTCCTTATTTTTCTCAACAATTTAGTAAAAATCTATAGTTTAATCGAAATAATTCAAATTTGAGAAAATACAATTATATGTGGTAATATGACATTTGGGTAAGGTATGGATATTCAATCCTCATACGGGTATAAGAATGTAGATGAAATTAAACATTCTATGAAGATGAGAATAAATATAACAAATGAGGATAAGTCCGAAATGACTTCCTTCATTTTCATTTTAGTTTGCTCACCATTCCCTTAGGAAGACTTCAGTCTCTCTTGGGAAATAACAATTATGTTGCGAGCATTAATAGATTATACAGAAGCGTATCTAATTTGGAAATAGGACAGTGTATGAAGTCTAGAGAGGCAATCACTAGATTACTGGAACCCGGATTTCCTTCCCATTATGTTTCTTGCTTCAAGATCTTCTGTTATGATCAAACGCTTACCACTAGGGCAAAAGCTATAGCTGTTAGTAAGACACAACTTTATTTCTTTATACTTGTAGTAGCGCAGAGTGCACCTACTTCGGTGTTCATGGTTCGGGTTGTTAGGCCCCTGAATCCGGAGAGGTACGTGTTTATCTGCTGGTATTATCTCATATCCCTTAGAGATCAGTCTTACCCTTTTCCTACCGTCGGCCCTGTCCCCAGCAAAGACAGTATTATCCGTTAAGATCTGGTGTCACTCTTTTACGGTCCATTTAGCCAACCAGATCAAGCGGCGTAACGTCAGCACATTGACGCATGAGAAATTCTCAGCAGGTCACCCATCTCAATACTACTATCACTCATGCACGTTTAACTCAACATCTTCTCTTTTAACCAACAAAGTTATCCTATAATATATAGGAATAAACATAACCAACCATCGGAACCACTAATTATCAGATTGTGTTTGATGATTTGGTGGTGTCGAATGCAGCTTCAACATCCATCATTTTCACTCTTGACCAAATGAAAATTCGTCTCATTCTCCTTTTGTTTGGGAGTGTGGTTCTTTTCCTTTTTGGTTGATTGATCTTGTAATAAAAGACATTTTCCGTTCTCAATAAATTACAAGATTTTCATCGTAAAAAAAAAAAAAAAATCATATATGCGGCGTCGAGGAACAGGAGCTTGGCATTGGTATGGAAGAGCAAAGGTTAATTTTAGCCTTTTAAGTGAAGATTCAATGATTCATTACTCTCACAGCCCTTATATACAATGGGATTCATTTTGTTATTGTAGGCTATAAGCATATTGAAGGCCTCTATTTCTTCAACTCGTGCTTTAACTGACGGTCTCAAACCATTCTTAAAGAAACAGCCACACGAGGAGAAGTGAAGCTCGCATTAGCCGATCTATATCTACTACATTTATGTTGAGCTGTTGCGTACCCAAGTTCAAGTTTATTTGACATTTCATTTGTCATTAATTAGTAAATTTCATAACGTACATTTTCCTGGTGTTCTGTTCATAGGAAAAAAATGCATTTGTGATAGTAACCAAGGATTGTGATAATAACGTAAATTTCATTACTTACAAATTCCAAATGAGGATTGAATTGTTTTCCCATACCTCAGTAAGCATTATTATTTGTTAAAATTTCAAATAATAACCAAGGATTCTGTTTTCCTCCAAGGTCTTTCACAATCACCTCTATTATATCATATCTCACTTTAAGATGACTTTAAACTTCTGACTAACTTGTTAGCCTGTATTAGAATAACACAAACATGAGAGAGAGAGAAGTTAATGGGTGGTGGACGACTCGAGTCTCGAAGCAAAGGTCAGGGTAGATGCTTACGGTGTACCTACTCTAACATGAAAAATATAATGTGTTCCATGATACCTGGAGAGTGCCCGGGTCCATGTCATCTTTGGACTCGGGTGGAGTAAGAAAGACCGGAAGCCCAGAGTTGGTCCCATGAATCCGATGTAAAACTAGGAGAGAGCCAGCTTGAGTAAAGAAAGAGTACTTTCATTCTCGGACAGACATCAACCCGGGGAGCCGGTTAGACCAATATATAAAACCGTAATTGTTATTTGTTTAAATTTGATTATATATAATTTAATAGACATTACTATTATAGGAATAAAATTAACAGAATTATAAGAATTATAGACGATATTAATATACATTCATGTTATATTATTATATAACACACGATTGTTATTAGGGAGTCAAACTATATTTTAAATTTATATTAACATCTCACTAGTGCGATGCACAAATTATTACAATTAGTAAATATGAACATTTAAATAATTATTTAAAAATATTGATATAATAAATATATTTAATTATTATATAATTTTTTTGTACCACTTGAGATCATATTCAAATAAAGATAACAATCATGTCATCAAATTGAATTATTTATCATTGCATTCAATATATTGATTGAGTGGAATTGTTACTAATAAAAAATAGAAAAAGATATCAAAAACCATATATTATTTATCTATCAAAATTTTAATGAATAAATAAATATTTTTCAAAAAAATAATAATGTAGTAGATGAAAATTTTGATTACAAATTTTAATTATTTATTTAACATTTTAAAAAATATTTATACTAAAATTTTAATTAAATAATAATAATAATAACTATATATAATAACTCCACAAACAAAACGTTTAAAATAATAATAATAATAATGATAATTGTATCGACGTATGGATAGTCAGTATACCAAAAATTCATTATGACATTTTTCACTAAAAAGTTGAAAATCGTAATATCGTATAAATTTTTTTATAGTTTATTTAAAATTTTAGAAAGTATATAAAATAACACAAACCCAAAACCGTAATCAAAATTAAATAAAATGATACATTCAGTGCAAACATTTAAAGGAGTGTTATTTACACTCTATTTTTAAACTACACTTCATATTTATTTCTTCAGTCTAAAATTCCTAATATGTCCTCAAATAATAATTTAAAATATTGATATAAATATACAATATGTTTTATACATTTTTTTATTAAATATAAAAAATATTAAAATTAATTAAAAAAACTCTTATGAAATCCTCTCATGAGTCAATTTGTGAGACTTATCTTATACTAATCGGATGAATGAAAAAATATTGTTTTATGTAAAAATTATTGTTTTTCATTTAAGATATTGATCGAATCGACTTGTCCAATGAATATAGATTTGCGAGACCGTCTCGTAAGAGACTTATTCAAACTAATTTAGGTAAATTAAAATTTTTTTATATTGAGTAATTTTTCCTAAATATGTTGACAAACTGTTTAATTAGACTATTAAATTTTTAACATTTTTAAAGTATTGTAACACATCTATATATAATTGTCTCTATACATGAAACTATCCATGTAAAGTTCATAATTATTGTGTATATCATTGTAAAAATAAATATTTATAGTCTTATCTTTTAATTATTTTTAAGATATAAATTATAGTCTTATCTTTTAATTATTTTTAAGATATAAATTAATTAATGATATTAAAAATTAAATATTATTAAATATAACACGTTTAAAATAATAATAATAATAACTATATATAATAACTCCACAAACAAAACGTTTAAAATAATAATAATTATTATAACTCCACAAAAAAAAACACCACAAACGCACACCGAACCCTTCTGCTCCACGCACACGGCCACACCCGATTCCTCCGTTCCTCTGCGATTCTTCGATCTTAAACAATTAATCTCCTTCACAACTTAAAAACTCACGCTATATTGGATTTAGAAGAATCTTAGCAGCTGAAAATCGTGAAGGACCGCAATGACGTGAAGGAAATGGAAGGAAGAAGCGAAGTTGGTTTCGGGTGACATAACGAATCAACGAAATACTTGAATTTTGATCGATTCCAGTGGTTTATCGGCCTTAAACCTGAAATTCTTGAAGGTATGTGGGTATATGTTGGATTTATGTTTCGAATCGAAGCTTATTTGTGCATATGGCTTGAATTTAAGCTGAAACATGTAGTTGTGTTCTGTAGCAGTAGGAACAGAGCATATTGGCTCTTTTTTCGTGTTACTGCGACTTTTACATATGGAATTTGAAGTTATGGTCTGAAGAAAGTTTGTGGTGCCCTGTGTTGCTTCGATTTGATGCCATTTTTTCACATCATTTGGTTGAAAATTGGAAGAGATATGCTCATATTACTGAAACTGGTCCTAAATGAGAATCATGCTTGCTGCAGTGCCACGTGCTTACTGTTTTTTAAAATTCTGGGCATTGTACTCTGGAAAATTGGAGATATGATTCCAATGAAAGTTGTAGAGCATTATCTTATCTTCAAAATCGAAATGACACCGAAATCACGTAATTTGGTTTAGTGATGAATGAGATACCCAATTTTCTAGAGACCATGCAATCTGAAAGAAATAGGGCATACTAGATTAAAAGCGAGTTCTTGTGGACAAATTTAGGCCAGTTAAATGATTTTATTTGGCATAACTTTGCGATGATGAATTGTTGAACTTTGAGTTTGCTTGAATTCCAATTGGAATCACTCGATTTTGATCAAGCATGAGAATGTCATGAACTTTCTACCAATATGCGTCGACCAGGAAAATGCTTCCTCCTTGCTTTGCATATGTGTGCTGGTATGAGTTGTTTTCGGTATTGTTAATCAATGAATTTCACCAAGTGTTGAACAACGGAAATGTGCCAGAATGAGTTAGCTTTCCAACCAAATTAGAAGATTAAGAAGAATGAAATTTGGTGAGTTTTGGTCAAGTTATGGGAAAAATTCTGAAGGCATGTAAACTGAAATTTTCTGAGTTATAGGCTAAGCAATTAGGCAAAAAGTTTGATATTGTTAAGGTAAGACAAGGGGACCCCCTTTCACCATTTCTTTTTAACTTAGTAGTTGATGTCTTGGGAAGAATGGTTGATAAGGCTAAGGAGGATGACTTAATTCAAGGGCTCGAGGTAGGAAGACTAAAAGAACAAATCTCTCACCTACAATTTGCGGATGACACATTGTTTTTCGCACGATCAAATCATCATCTCTTGGAAATAGTAAATATCCTAAAAAGGTTTGGTTTGTTCTCGGGTCTTAAGATTAATTTGGACAAAAGTTTGGTGGTGGGGTTGTTTATGACTGATGAGGATACAGATGATATGGCACGTACCATCGGGTGCAGCAAAGGTAACTTTCCAATTAAATATCTAGGAGTTCCCTTGGGAGGAAACCCTTTGACTATGGAGTTCTGGGAACCTGTTTTATCCAATATGGCAAAAAAATTATCAAGTTGGAAAAAATCTTTCTTATCAAGGGGGGGTCGACTTACACTCATTAAGGCGGTTTTGAGTGCCATGCCTTCATACTTTATGTCCATTTTCAGAGTGCCGAAGAAGGTGGGGATTGTTATGGAAAGATTGATGAGAAACTTCTTGTGGGACGGGGCTGATGGTGAGAAGCATTGCCATGTAGTACGATGGGATCAAGTGTGCAAACCTATGGATAGAGGGGGTTTGGGGTTGGGAAATATCCGTTTAAGAAATAAAGCACTTCTCGGTAAATGGTGGTGGAGAGGTTCAGTGAATAGGGAGAATATGTGGAAGAAAGTTATTACAAGTTTATATGGTACTGAAGATAATGGTTGGGATTTGGGATTGGCGGGTAATTCGACATACAAGAGCCCATGGAAAGGTATTTCTAGATTGTTCCCGGCTTTTCATCGGTTGGTGAAGGGGGTGCTTAGAGAAGGTAATCTTATTCGGTTTTGGGAGGATGAGTGGGTGATCTCCGTTTTTAGTCCGTTTTCTTTCCTTATTTCAGATTTCCATTTTAACTAATAAACCAATATTGAGTTTTGTTGAGGTCGTCAGTAGCAGTGGCAATATTCTCCTTCATTGGGATGTCAGGTTTAGAAGAAATTTGTATGAGAGAGAAGAGATTTAGTTCACCGAACTATTAGGGGTTTTACATAATGTTCGCTTGGATAGGGGTGTACAGGATTATAGAGTTTGGACGGGGGATTCTTCGGGGTTGTTTACTGTTAAATCCTTTTACAATTCGTTCTTTTCTTCTACTATTGCTACTCCTTTCATTTACTTTTACAATATCTGGAAAATACCTGTCCCGCCAAAGGTTCAAGTATTCTCGTGGATTGTGGCGTTGGAGAAGTTGCAGACTTGTGAGGAGTTGCAAAGAAGATGGCCATCCTGTGTATTATGCCCTAAATGGTGCTGTTTGTGTCGAAGGAATGAGGAGAGTCAAGATCATTTACTCCTTCATTGCGATTTCTCCTCAAAAATTTGGCAGATGGCTTTCAAAGCTTTGGATTTGGAGTGGGCTGTACCGGATAAGGTCAAGGATTTGTATGTTGTGGAACCGAGCTTGCCGAAAAGGAGGAAACATTTGCGGTTTTGGTTTATAGTCGTCCATTGCATTTTATGGTCCATTTGGTTGGAGAGGAATACACGTATATTTGAGGAGAAAGAGGTTTCGGTCCTCGACCTATGGGACAAAGTCAAATTCAGAGTTGCGAGTTGGACGATGTTACAGCCGAAATATGAACATCTCAGTGTCTCAGACTTATACAGAGATTGGAATTTCGTTTTCGATTGATGGTCGTGTTGTAGATGGATTTTGTTTTTTTTTAAAAAGTTCTATCTAGACTAAGCGGATTACTTATCCGCCGTTTGTAACAAAAATCTTATTATCATTAATATATTATGTTTCTTATCAAAAAAAAAAATTTATGATATTATTGAGGATGTATCTCACTGGTAAAAGCTTGGTGTGAGGATCATGGAGACTGGCTATCTTGGTGAATGATTTTCTTCTTATTGTTGATTTATGTGGCAATCATATGTTGAGTTGCATATTTTAGTTGGGTATCGATGTGGAAAATAAAATAAAATATTATTTTGTTACAAGATAGATTTTGGTTAGTCACATCGACACCACTGGACATATTATGTTGAGTATATAATTGGTTGATACTCATTTATATATATGTATTTTCTGTTGAAATCCGTTATAGTATGTTGTATGGATCTCTGGATACCTCGATTCTGTTCGACTTAGCTAGTTGTTGGCATCGAGATTGGAGCCAGCTCCCAGACACAGTACACTGAGGCATGGACTAGGTCGAGCATTATGTTATTGTTGATATTGGTCATTTGATTCCTCATATCCTGAGATTGCATCACATTCATGCACGACATGCATCACATATTCTATGTCATATGTAATGATTTATTTGTTTTCTCGTTCTGGGGTTCTCACTCCCGAGAGGAGACTATCGTGTCTTTGTGCGTGGGCATGCCAGGGATGATCAGAAGGAACTAAAGAAGTATCGGGCAGTACCAGAGCTCCGTGAGAGCACATTTGGTTCTTACATTGTTGTGTTTGTTCTTAGATATCATCTATATCTAGTATCTACTATATTATAAAGCATGTGACCCTTAGAGCAACTTTTTTGGCATCTCGGTGTCACATTTGAAGTACCAAAAATACCTATATCAAACTAAAAAAAACTCAATTTTTATTTAATAAAAAGGGATAATTCCCAATTTAGTCTCTCATTTTATGACTCGGTCCCAATTTTGTCCCTCATTTTTCAATTGACCCCCGATTTGGTCGTCAATTTTTCTGAAGTTTTCTACAGTTGGTCCTTCTGTCCAATTTTGTGTTAAATTAGACGGAATGACTTGTATATCGTGTTGAAGCTACCGACTCTAGATGGAAACTAAAAGCACTTACTTCCTTGACATTTCGTCAAACAGTTAGAGCCCATAGCTTATACAATGATTGCATGCAAGAGATCAGCGCGATCATGATTCTCTTCTCTCAAAATGTAACTTTCCTTTCAATTATCCCATGCACCCTTTTGATTGTGTAATTCAGGGAAAAAAACAAAAAATTCCTGAAAAAATTAACCAAATCAAGAATGGAAGAAAATTATCCTCAATTGAAATATGCCTTCAATTATCTCCCTTGACAAAGTACAAACATTGAAAATAAAAAAGTTCACTAACGAAATAAAATAACACAAACAATTGCATGCATGTCTAAAATTTTCACAACAAATTAACACACAAGAAATTGATTAAAGAGGATGGGAGATTGATGAAGTGTGGAAGGACAAGCCGGAAGCAGCCAATTTTGCTTCCATTATTTTTGCTATTCTCTCTATCATGGAAGGGGTGAGATGATTCACCCAATCCCCCACTTTTGCTTTCCTGAACAAGTCCCTGTTCTCAAAATCAGCGATTGCGCTATCTCTTTCTTGTTCACTTCCAGCTCTTTCATCTTCTCAAAGCCCGGTCCCGAATTCAGTGGCGAACTAACCGTTGAAGTTGATGGATACACCGTTGGTGAGACGATCCTCGGTAAGGGATGAGGACTTTTTGAAGGTGGAGGGGAGATTGACGGAGAAAATGTCGAAGCCATAATACGGTCTGCCTACAGAAGTGAAGATGATAGTTCCAGTGGGTTCCATTAATGTTTGCAGAAGAAAATATTGAAGCTGGCTGCAGATCATTCGGCCTACGCGGTGGCCTTATATCATTCTTTGTATGATCAAATTGAGCGAGGAAGGATAAGAAGATACGCGCTTTTCGTTTCCATCTATTAAAACAAATTGAATGTGTAATCAGCCAACTGGAATCAGAGCAACAATCTGAATCGGTCAACAACAAAAGCAACCACCATAATCGGTAACTTTAACAGGTTATACAAGTCATTCCGTCTGTTTTAACACCAAATTAGATGGAAGTACCAATTTCGGAAAACATCATAAAAATAGATGACCAAATCGGGTCAATTGGAAAATGAGGGATGAAATCGAGACCGAGTCATAAAATGAGGGACTAAATTGGAAATTATCCCAATAAAAAAATATCATAAAAATTAATTTTAGTATATCTATAATTTATCTATAACTAACATATTTTTCTACTTTCAAAAATCTTTTAAATTTTTTAAAATATTTATATATTATTATCTATATTTTTAAATTCTTAGATGACTATATCACTTATCCCTTGTAATCATGATAAAAAATATTAAATGTCACTATTTGAAAATGACGAAAATTATTATGTTTATATAATTATTTCAACTGTGTTGTGTGCAAAGAGACAATAGTATATTATTGTTGTGGAGTTTCTACATTTACCGGGGTATGCCCGAGTAGTTGGATCATGTTAGTTGGAGTATTTCTAGAGTTATGATATTGTAATATATTTGTTTCGAGCCTTGCCATATGATGTTGAATGGTTTATTGTTGTTTTGTGCCTGGCCGAACTTAGTTGTGGTTTAATAAGATATATTTTGAGTACTTGATGTTTTGGTATGTCTTTGCGTCGAGGTTATGCCGAAATTTATTTAGGGCCCGAAAGGAAAATTTTAAATTGTTTTCCGTTTATGTAAATATTACTAACTGCATGTTATTAAATTTAAATTAGAATAACAGGTTGTCACAACTTTTGTTGGCGGCGAAGGAGTGAAGAGATGGGGTCAGAGGGGGAGAATGGCCAGCTGAGCTCGCGGATTCTGGCATCTTGGCTAATTGGGGGGCTGGTAATTGGGTTATCATTGCTAGGTTTAAACTTTGCCCTACCGAAGAATAGGAAGAAGAGGCCGATTAGGGTGTATATGGATGGGTGCTTCGACATGATGCATTACGGCCACTGCAACGCCCTTCGTCAGGCTCGAGCCCTCGGTGATCAATTGGTTGTCGGCGTTGTAAGCGATGCTGAAATTATTGCCAACAAAGGCCCTCCAGTCACGCCTCTTAGTGAGAGGTATGGGTTGATATTCCCCTCTTCCTTTCCTCTCATTCTATACTCTTCTTTTCTGGCGTTGGCGGCTTAATTTTATTGATGATTTTGTCTTATATTCACCCTTTTTGCATACACACCGAATTTCTTGCGTTCTGCATGATTATCAATTCTGTTGCGTCATGATTCGATTGAATCCCCAACCACCCAAATATCACAGAACCTTTTCACCCTCACAACGTGTACAAGGCTTGGTTTGTAGGTCTTAGGATCAAGTGTGGCCTAGATCATGACTAATCATAAGTAGTTGGTGAGCTATGCTGTTGACCTGCTTATCGTCACTCACCGATTGTTGTTCATGGTAGCTTGATTGCTTTGTGCTAGAAATTAATAAAGCGTTGTCTACATCCATTATTTCTATATAGTTTTCCATCTTAACTGGATCACTATGTCACTTCTTTTATTTTGTTAGCTCATTACTCAGTCCAATAGCTTTTATTCGTCAATCTTCCTGAGTAGCCTTCTGCAGTGCAGCTTTTCTAACCAACTAACTCCTGCACTTTGTGATTTTACTTGTCATAGGATGATCATGGTAAGTGCTGTAAAATGGGTGGACGAAGTTATTCCTGATGCTCCATATGCTATCACTGAAGATTTCATGAGAAAACTGTTTGATGAGTACAATATTGATTACATTATCCATGGGGATGATCCCTGCATTCTTCCAGATGGGACTGATGCTTATGCCCTTGCCAAGAAGGTTGGACGATATAAACAGATTAAGCGCACTGAAGGGGTCTCAAGTACTGACATTGTCGGTTCGTTCTTGCAACTTCTCATAGATTTATTGGCATGTCATATGTCTATTCCATTAATATTTCCAAATCTATTTATACATATATAGACGGGACTTAAGAGCACAGCGGAAGGTCTAATTTATAGTGGTTTTCCAAGAAAAACTATTTGTTACACATTGATGTCACTTCAGCAGTCACTATTTTAGCGCTTGTGTTTGGAGACTTCCCGTTTTTTGGTCAATTGTAAAACTTAACATTAGACTCCTGGATGCTATTAATGTAATTGTCTACAACTTAAAAGTACGTTTTTGTGGCTTTGCATAATAGGTCGTATGCTTCTCTGTGTGAGAGAGAGGTCAACTGGTGGCAGTCATAACCACTCTTCTCTGCAAAGACAATTCAGTCATGGTCATAGCCACAAATCTGAAGATGGTGGGTCTGGTAGTGGAACAAGAATATCTCATTTTTTACCTACATCTCGGAGGATTGTCCAATTTTCCAATGGAAAGGTACTAAAATTCACCAAGGAGTGCCTTTCACGTAAACCAAATGATACTTCTATCTATTCACATTTGCAGGATCATTTTGAAAACTAGCCAAAGAAATGTAGCTCTAGCTATTGATGAAGTTCTCTATATTACCAAAATAATTCAAAAATTATTTCTTCAGAGTTAGCAATATCTTTACTTTGCCTTCAACCATTCTAGCTTTTCTCTGTCCATTAAAAAAAAAAAAAGACTTCATACTGCCGTTTTCCTTATCCAACTATCTGTCTTTTCTTGTATAAGCTCCAAGAAAGCATAACTTTTCAGTTTAAATGGCATTATCCATTAGCCGGTATGAACCAAGCTGTGGTCTACCTGTTGTATCAAGAAATTATTCGGATATTAACACCGAACTTACCCAAATTATAAGTGAAAAAAGGTAGCTCGTAATTCTACTGGGGTTTTATACACAATTTGCATAATCCGTTTAATTTCCCTGCTGCGTTCATTTCTAGCTTTGAATTTCACCTGGACTGATATGTTGAGATCCTGATTTCAAGCTAATATGTATCTTCCTACTGTATTGCATGATATTTAGTTCCACTCTGATTGCAATGTTGAATGATGTTGCTTAATATTTGAAGTTTACGACTTTTGACTTTTCAGGGGCCTGGACAAGATGCTCGTATAGTTTATATAGATGGTGCATTTGATCTATTCCATGCTGGACATGTGGAGGTGGGTGATTGTTATAACTCGTTTTGTTGACTTGAAAAGATTTGTTGTGGATAACAATGGTGAAATGCATGCATTTGATGGCTGACACATATGGCTATTTAATATCTAACTATTGGTTATATCTTTCCTGCCCTTTTGTTTTCAACATGTTATCAGTTTTTTTTTTGCGCTTGAAGAGCTTGTATATGCTTTTAGAAAATTTCATATCCCCCGTTCATGTCTACAGTTATGCATATAATCTGATAAAAGTGATGGTTTCCTTACCAAGGTTTTTCCATGTTTACTCTGTATGCTCATATTTACAGATACTTAGGCTTGCCAGGGGGCTTGGCGACTTTCTGCTTGTTGGTATCCATACCGACCAAACTGTCAGGTGGAAACATTTTTCAGATGCTTTATATTTTTGCCTTTATTGTCCTTTTCCTCGTATGAATATGATTTTCTATCCCGTGTTTCGCTAAATTGATGACAATTAGAGCCTTACAAATGGGCAAGCTATAGCTCAAGGCTATGTTATGGTGTCATTCTATAAAAATCTACATTCCAGGACAAATGTACTAAGCCAATCGTGTTTTGTCTACTTAGAGAGCTCTTTTTATCAGGTTCCCTAAATTACCTTCATTTCCTCCCAACAAAAGCCCCTGTTCATTTCTTAATTTTGCCAGGCCATTGATGATCCATTTCACATCAATATTTTTCGAATCTCTGTTTTTGGAAATGGGTACCGTAAGAACACTTCATTTGCTCTAGATGCTTGATCATTTGAGTGGCTAATTCAACTTATTAGCATATCAATTTCTATTCTGATTGAAGGTTTTGCATATGCTTATGTTGTTTTTCCATATACATTGGATCCATTTGTTTCATAGTTCTGTATATTTTTTTTCATGTTCCTAATATGATTTCTTTTTTCAAAACAACAGATTGTATTCATTCTCAGCATGTTAGCTTTAAGACCAGGTAGTTGATGTATGGGGACTGGATCTTGTTACCTTGTTACCATTGATTGCATGTTTGTCTTATCATCCTTCTAATCTTTTACCTTGTGGCCTCGAAATGTGGTGTGGATATGTATCTTGTGAGGCAGTTTGAGAGTGTCATCTGGCTTCAACCTTAATTTTCTAATGCTGGAGAAAATTGATATTAACCTTTTAAGCTTTATTCGATGTTTTCTGTCGAATGCTTGAATGGATAATTTTAGATATAGTGGAAAGTGAAGGCTAAATCCATTTTTTGGCCTGCCTGGCTTTTGTCTTTGGTCACTTCTTCAATGTTTTAGGGTTTTAGGGAGCTCCTAAAGTTGAATTCTAAATCTTAATTGCTCTTCCTAACAGTTATTGATCTAATGACTATGTAGTGTTTGCAAATGCTTTAAAAATGTCAAGGTTCTAAAATTTGATAGGCGCTAGTAGGGCGTCAGGTCAGCACCTAGGCACGACAGATTCCACGATATCAACATAATAAGATGAAGTTTGGTGTGTTAGAGTAAGCTAACAAATTGCATTTCTTGTTGGACTTTGGTTTAAGGTCTATAAAAAAATTACTTTTTATTTTTTTTATTTTATTGGGTTTTTAATTTCTTTATTTAAAAAAAAGACCGAAAAAATCATAGGACCGCCTAGGCGTCCTTGCTGCATAGGTTGGCTGACTAGCATTTTTCGGTGCTGTCGGCCCGCGCCTAGCACCTCAGCCTCCCTAGTCCGATTTTTAGAACACTGAAAAAAGTTATTATGTATTTTTTCTTTATGAAATTTTGCAAACTTTGTAAAGAAAAAGTCCATAATCACTTTTTTTAAACAAATGCAAACACTATCGATATTGCTTTGAGACGGACGGTACATTGTATTGCTATACACAACAATCCCAATTTCCTTTAACTGTCTTCATTTTTGGTCGTTATCTGAAGCCATATAAAAAAAATTGTCATTATTCTTATACAACTGGAGGGGTATTTTATGACATATTGCCATTGTGACGTTCTGCAGTGCAAATAGAGGAGCACACCGTCCAATTATGAATCTACACGAACGAAGCTTGAGTGTTTTGGCTTGTCGCTATGCGGATGAGGTCATAATTGGTGCTCCATATGAGGTTTCAAAAGATATGGTGAGTATGGTTTGTCATAATCTTGATAAATAGTTATCTTAATTGAAAGTATCTCTCTTGGTGTCTAATGTTGATTTGAGAAAACAAGGGTCTTCTAGAGAAAACAGTGAGACCACCTGTGTTGGAATGGAAGAAATGAGGAAGGAATGAAATAATATTATTTTTAATAACTAAATCACTTTTTAATTAAAAACTTTGAGATAATAATTATTTGAGAATTTATTATTATCATTACTAGCACTCAAACACACGTCATGTGTGCGAAATAATAAATAAATATAAATTTATATTCAATAATTTAATATTTTAGTATTTTTCAACTATAAATTATGTGAAAAAAAATTATTTTTATGTAATAGGATAAAATTAAAATAAACTTAAAAGATGATGAATTATTTACAATATAATTTCAAAACTAATTGCCTATTATTGTTATGAAGTTATTTTTATTTTATAAGTAATATTATTAGTATAATAATAATTTGTTTATTTAAAATAATTATTTTGTAATAAATTATTATTAAATTATAATTATTTATTTATTTTTATATACATATATTTATTTGAAATAATTATTGTTAAAAATTATTACTGATTTTTTTTATTTTTTTTACATATATATTTATTTGTATTTATAATTATTATTACCATGATTATTAGATTATTATTATTATTATTTATTATCATTGTTATTATTTAATTAGTATTATCATTGTTATTAAATTATCATCATTTTTACATTATTAAATATTTATTATTATTCTTGTTATTTACATAGTTAAAAACGACCGCCGACGCACCCCATGCACCTGGGTAACCTTACAAGCATGGCTTAAGACGCATGACTTAGCCCAAGTGCTAGGCCTTTGAATAATGTGTAAGGCTTGGTACAATTAATAAAGCCAAGCTCAGCCAAATTTGAAATCCAATTACTAAAGCCCATAACTATTTGATAACCGGAAAACCTTGCGTGCATTTATTGACATGTAGACTCTTGATCTCCCCCAATCTCCCTCAAACTTCAGACTCTAATTACACCATTAAACAACAGAAAATCAGAAATACTAAGTGCAAAAAAACAGGCTTGATTTCTTGCTTTCTACCGATTCCAACAAGGCAGCCGTTAACCCTTATTGAAGTTTTATTTCTTAGTGTACTATGCACTTACGGGACACTAATGAATTTGAGATGTTGAAGTTCTTCTTTTTATGATTTACGTTAATTGATTTTTTATCTATACAGTTTGATATCTTTTTGAAATATATTTGATTTATGTATTTATGACATAATTCACTATATATGTGGATTTTTTAAATTTATGTCAAATGCGCTTTATTTCGATAAAACGTATGCTTTGTCTTGCGGCTCAGACCCTAAGGCACCCTAGCGTTTTAGTGCATCTTGCGCCCCAAATAACTATAGTTATTTATAATAATGATAATATCATTATCATTAAAATGTCAATGCGCTAAGGTTTAGGTGGGTTAAAATAAATAGAAGAAATAATTATTTTGTAAAATCGATGGAATGACTATTCCAATAAACATGGGAATAACCATTGTCATGTGATTCCCATGGCATACCAAGCATTGGTATAGGGAATGAGTTAGGAATGTCATCCATTTCAACCCCATTCCCTCGTACCAATCATGACTTGAATTTAGAAAACATTGACAATAAGGACATGGACCTTCTAGTCTTCCCATATTGCTTCATTCCCTCGTACCAATCATGACTTGAATTTAGAAAACATTGACAATAAGGGCGTGGACCTTCTAGTCTTGCCATATTTCTTGTTTGGCTTGGGAGTGAGATAGATTATGCTCCATTTAGCTCGGGCAAAACTTAGTGGTTGGCGGTCCAGCCATCCCTTTGCCAATTTACTATGACTTACACTTTACTTTGATTCCTTGATACAATATTTGGATAGCACCTAGGAACGTAATGCAGCGAAACCAAAATGAACATTTTCTTAGCTTGGTGTATAGCTAATGCTCTCCGAGTTTCTGCAAGACCGATGTTTTGCATGTTCGCGGCCATGTCGTCGAGTGAATAAGAATGTCATCAATGAAGACCACATCAAATTGATCTAGATATTCTCTTAACAGTGCCATTCATCAGGTCTTTGAAAAGTGCCAGTACATAAGGTAAGCCGAAAGGCGTTACTCGGACCTCGTAATGATCATATCGAGTTCGGAATATAATATTCGGCATATCTTCTTCGTATACCTGCAATTGATGATATCCTAGTCGTAAATCAATATTTGAATACAAGGATATCTCTGCAGTTGGTTGAACAGGTCGTCTGTCCAAGGCTTTGGTCATTTTTCTTAATTGTTTCCTTGACGATTTGATGGTAATTAATGCGTAGCTTCATTTTCCTATCATTTTTCTCTACTAATAGGATCTGTACTTGATTGGTGATACACGGGGTTGCATGTATTCTTTGTCTAGCAAATCCTAGAGTTACATCTTTAGTTCTTTCAGTTCTACAAATAAAAAAAAGAAGTAATAATCGTAAATAAACTCATAAAACAAAATACAACAGCTCGTCAGACCAAAGAATGGATTTACTTCCATCACTTTCCACTATATCTAAATTATACATTCAAGCATTTGCCAGAAAATATCAAATTAAGCTGAAAAGGTTAATATCGTATATTGAACCAGAATACAATTTCTTGTTGGTTTAACTATGTGTTAATTTATATTTTCCAAGCTATATTCAATCAATTCTCTTTTGGTTCCTGATTAAGTAACAAACATGCAAAATATGGACCAGATTTTTCACAAGCAATTTATGTGAATATCAATCAATAGCTTAAAATAAATAACTGTCCAATCAATTCAACATGTTAACAAATATCCATAGTTAGACCCCATTATGACATTAGTCAAAATAAAAATTACTCCAGAAATTGAAACTAGATAAAAGTCTAATATTCTAATTCATAGCAGTCACATAAAAGGCAAGGAATAGAAAAATCCCAATGTTTGATGCTCGGATTCCGCCTTGAATTTTTATTTTCTCCCTGTGTTGAGTCCTAGCCTAGTAGAGAATTTTAAAGCGCAAAAGTCCCAAAAATAAAATAAATTTCTTCTATTTATTTTTTTCCTTCCAATTCCTTAATGTTCGTATTTTTCCGCCCCCTGTAGAATCTTGAAAAATAAGTTCAAAATGTGTTAGAATTCTTTTCCATGATCTTTCCTTTTTATCGTGATTTTTAAAGATTTGATAAGACTCAACTCGATGTAAAATTGTGCTTCTATTTCTCTTCTCACTTACCGTCACACAGCCTTGTGTATAATTGTTCGCTCTTCATAGAACGTTGTTGACCTAGCTTACTGTTTTGCTGTACAACAATTCTAGTTTTCTGATGCTTTTGTTTTTCATGTCATGGCGTGTGCTGCGTGTTATGGACCTCCGAAATGCACTAAGATTGAATTCAGAGAAAATATGCTATATTATTCTACTGAATATAACAACCACTCTGTTACAACCAACCTCTCACACTAGCAGATTGTTAGTGACTCACTCACGGAATAATAACTGAATGAATCCTCTCTACCCAACCCTCTCTCTCATTTTATACTTCTTTTTCACGTGTTTTTCCCTCCCTTTCCTAACATACACGTTTACAATCTTGGGTCAGGGCTTGTCTGCCTCTTCAGCTATTGGGCCTGATAATTTTGGAGTAACAGGGGGGCTATAACATGCCCAGCGTCATCAAGAATCGCCTTGTCCTCAAGGCGAAATCCAGGAAACTGTGCTGTGAAATCTTCCTTGTCTTCCCATGTCGCGTCCTCATCCGTTCCCTTCCACTGCACCAGTAACTGTTGGCATGACTTCCCTTTCACTAGCTTAGTTCTTTCAGCCAAAATTCCTTCAGGTTCAAAGGTGAGAAACAAATCAGTGTCCACTTCACTAGGCAACTTAATTTCAGAAGGTTCTCGACCCACTGCTCTTTTTAGACATGAGACATGAAACATTGGATGTATCTTGGACCCCTCGGGTAGCTTCAGACGATACACCACCTGTCCCACTTTCTTCAACACCCGATAAGGCCCATAGTATTTAGCTGCTAACTTCTGGAACACCCTTGTACAAACAGAATTTTGGCGGTGTGGTCATAGCTTCAGGTACACCACATCGCCTTCTTGAAAATGGACCTCCCTACTGTTTTTGTTAGCGTACTAGGTCATCCGCTGTTGAGCCCGCTCTAGATTATAATTGAGCTGCCTCAGAAGCTCATCCCTGTCCACCAAGGCTTATGAAACCGTGGATACCTTAGTTTCCCCAGGTAGAAACTTAATTACTCAAATGGGGTCATTCCAACAGCAATCTGATAGGAAGTGTTGTATCAATACTCCACCCAATGCACCCACTATGACCAACTCTTGGGTTGTTCGGAGCAGAAACAACGCAAACACGTCTCCACACGTTTGTTCAAGGCTTCACTTTGTCCATCTGTCTCAGGATGGTAGGCCGTGCTCATTTTGAGATGAGTTCCCTGCAGCCTAAACAGCTCGGACCAAAATAAACTCATGAACACCGCATCTCTGTCACTGACAATCGTCTTTGGAACCCCGTGTGGTTTGACCACATTGCGTCTGAAAATTTCTGCCATAGAGCTGGCAGTGTACGGGTGTTTAAGAAGTAGAAAGTGTCCATACTTAGATAGTCTGTCAATCACCACTAACATCACTTCAAAACCCCTCGATTTCAGCAGCCCCGTAATAAAATCCATAGCCAAATCTTCCCAGATCACTTCTGGAATTGCCAAGGGTTGTAACAACCCTGCCGGTGTAGCAGCCTCGTACTTCTGTTTTTGGCACACTCCACACTCGGACACAAACTTATAGATATCTTTCTTCATCCCTGGCCAAAAGAAATTATTTGCGATTCTTTTATACATTCGAAAGGCTCCTGAGTGTCCCCCAATAGGAGTATCGTGGAATTCAATCAACAACTTGGAAACCCATGGTGATGTCCGAGGAACAACTAATCTTCCTTTAAAGAGCAAACACATATTAACCAAGGAGTAATGTTTGCTACTGTCTTGAGCCATTCTCACTCTTTCTATGATCTGTTTAAATCCTGGGTCATTGTTCACAGCCTCTCGAATCTCTTGTACTCCCATCCATTCTATTTTTGTTAAAGTCTTCAATCCTCCCATGTCCTCTCTTCTAGATAATGCATACGCTGCCCATTGTCCGCCCCAGCTCTATGCTTTATTTCAAACTCATAACCCAGTAACTTGGCCAACCAATATTGCTGATCTGGCGTGGTTACACGTTGTTGCAACAATTTCTCAAAGGCTTGTGATTGGTTACCACTAGAAACTTGTGTCCCAGTAGGTAGTGACGCCAATATTGGACTGCCAATACTAATGCCATTAACTCCCTCTCATATGTAGACTTGGATAACGCTCGATCTGCTAAAGCCTTACTATAAAAAGCAATAGGCTTGCCCTTTGGGCCAACACTACCCTTACTCCCACCCCTGAAGCGCCGCATTCTTCCACAAATTTTTTTGGAAAATCGGGCATCCTTAGCATTGAGGCAGTAACAAGAGCCTGTTTAAGCAACTCGAAAGCTCTTTGGGCTTTCTCATTCCACCCAAAATTATTCTTTTTCATCTTCTCAGTAAGTGGCTTGGCGATCTTACTGTAGTCCTTAATGAATTTCCGGTAATATCCCGTCAACCCCAGAATCCCCCTCAACCTTTTTGTGTTCTGTGGCTGCGGCCAACCTGCCACACTATCAACCTTATTAGGGTCCACTTCTACCCCCGGGCCATGATTATATATCCCAAATACTCAACCTGAACTGGCATTTTTTTTGTTCAAAACCAGCTTGTGTTGCTGCAACAACTTCAACACTACTTCCACATGTTGCACGTGTTCCTCCCAACCCTTACTATAAATCAGAGCATCATCAAAGAAAACCAATACAAATTTTCGCAAATAAGGGCGAAATATCTCATTCATGGTTGCTTGGAACATGGCCGGAGCATTTTTTAGCCCAAAAGACATGACCAAAAACTCAAAGTGGCCTTCATGTGTCGTGAATGTTGTTTTATGTACATTGGCAGCTTGAACTCGAATCTGATGGTATCCAGATTTGAGGTCCAGCTTGGTAAAATACGTTTATTGCGTCGTTCCCTGTAGCTCATCAAATAACTCCTCCATCACGGGAATTGGATACTTATCAGCAATGGTAATGTCATTCAATGCTCGGTAGTCAATGCAAAAATGCAACTCCCATTTTTTTGTTTACTATTATAACCAAACTTGAGTAGGGATTATTGTTGACTTGTATCACTCCTGATGTGAGCATTTCTCTCACCATCCGTTCAATTTCATCCTTCTGATGAGCATATCGATAAGGTCTTACCGATACTGGCCCACGACCTTCCTTTATACTTATAGCATGATCTTGTCGCCTACTATGTTGTAATTCACGAGGTTCTTGGAATATCCCCTCGTAGTTAACAAGAATGTTGTTCATTGCTTCCTCACCTTTTCTCGTCTGCCCCACCCTTCTTCTCTCCACTCCACTCCACTTGAATAATACTGCTCCGCAGAATTCCACCTCACTCACCTTGGCGATCCCTTTGAAGAAAACCACGGACTTGCTAAGGGATGGATCCCCCTTTAAGATTAATGTTTGATCACGCCAGCTAAATCGCATCACCATTTTATTCCAATTCAACAAGACATCACCCAATGTACGAAGCCAATCAACTCCCAAAATAAGATCAATACCCCCCAACTCAAACAGATATCCTTCAATCTGAATTCGACTTTGCCCCATGTCCACCTCCAACTCTCTGCGCACCCCCTGACACGACACCCGACAACCATCCCCAAGACACACCCCAAAAAACACGCTCTCGTCAATTACGAGCCCCAACTCCCTATTAATTTTTTTGAGACGAAGTTGTGGTTTTCACCATTGTCCACCATTGCTACTACCTCTCGTCCAGCCACCTTCGCCCTCATTTTCAATGTTTGTGGGTGGTTTATGCCATTAACAGAATACAACGGTAACTCTAAAGTGTTGTATTCAGCATTGGGTTCCCCTATCCCCACTGTTTCCCGCATCGCCTCCTCCGTTTTTCCTCTAACTTGGCTTGCTCCCACTCGCCGTCTTCTCCTTCCTCTTCTGCTAAAATCGTCACTCTCAAACTCTCTTTGGCACATCGGTGCATCGGGTGATAGGGTTCTCCACATTTAAAGCGCAATCCCTTTTCTCGCCTGTGCAAGAATTTTTGATGAGATACAACCTTGCCATCACGATTTTTTTGATATGGTATCCTCGTCGTCCCTCCACCTCGATCTCCTCCACCACTTCCTCCCGAGTGACCCCGAGACCCACCACCGTAAGATTTCGGTGCTAGTGGATTTTGTGTCATTTGCTCTCCTGGACTTACTGTCCCCATACTGTTATTGGGCCGTGGGTAATTTTTGTTACGGTCCCTATCATGCACTTGGGCATGATTGGCCCAGCCCACATTAGTTACCGATTTTTGTGCATACCCCAGTCCGGATCCCAATTTATTTCTTCCCCGATCCACTGCCGTCCCATACAATTCCCTCTCCAGCCTCCTTGCAAACATCATTGTGCGATCCATTGTTCGGGGTACGTGTGCAATCATCCTCCGACGTATCTCCTCCTTCAACCCGCTCATGAAATAGCCCAAACATTGATTCTCCTAGACATCACCAAGCTGTGCAATCAACAACTCAAAGCGCTCGATGTAAGCGTCCATCGATTGCTGGCCTTGGTTCAGCGACGCCATTAGCTCGAAAGGATTGGCATCATATCCACTGTAGTGTTTGATCAGTTCCTCCGCAAATCTGTCCCAATCCATGTTTGGGGTCCTTACCTTCATCCATCGGAACTAATGCACCGTGGTACCATGTATACAAATGTAAGCCAATTTGAGCGTATATTCCACTGGTGTATCATGGACTTGGAAGTACTGCTCCATCCTCCCCAGCCATCCCAACGGGTCCTCTCCTTCAAACCCAGGTAATTCAATTTTTTTTAATGCTACCCTCACTTCCTCAACGACTTCTTCCCGTCCCCTACCTGGCGCGTCACGCTCTCATCCCTCATCTCGCTTCCTACCCCTTGTTGCTCTCCACCTTCATTGCTCATAACAGCCCCCTCCCCTCCCCCCCCTCCCCTCTTGTGCCTTGATCGTATGTTCCATCATTTCCCTCAAGCTTAGTAATCCCTCCACAGCCTTATCGATCTTATCCAATCTACCCTGCACTTGCGACATGTGGTCTTGCACCCCCCATCAACGCCTTTTCCATGCACTTCCACCAATTGTGTTTACCATGAATCTATGTCAAAATTGTGTACATGGGAAGGTTGTTTAGTTTTTCTTTTTTTTTCCCCTCCAAAAAAATGTTTGGGGTGGGAAAGGTGGGGAGGGGTTAAAATGGCTCAGTGTGATAAAATCCAGATCATAGATGTTCCATGGCATACACGCTTGTTTCAGTTTCAATCTCATTCGAAACTCTTGTTGCTGTAGATAACGACCTTCAATATCTCTTTGGTTGTGCATGGAACTGTGGCAGAGGATAATGATTTTCAGAAGGTATATTTATATTGGACTCTATTGATCTCTGGAGGTACATTGTTCGTTACAAAAAGTTGTTTATGGTTGTTGATTTTATAGGAGAAGAGGAATCCTTATTCTGTCCCAATCAGCCTAGGTATTTCCAAGATCTTGGAAAGTCCTTTGGACATTACCACTAGCACAATAATCAAGAGGATTGTATCAAATCATGAGGCATACCAGGTTTTATTTCTGATATTAATGTTTTAAGAGATGAAAGAGTTCTATGAAATGTGATTCTTTAACGATGAAGCTGGCGGCTGGTTATTGCGCAGAGACGAAATGAGAAAAAGGCTGAAAGTGAGAGAAGGTATTATGAAGATAAATCCTTTGTTTCGGGTGATTGATTGACTTGACAATGTTGGAGGTAAACACATGGAACCATCTATTTTTGCCACAATCCGGTTACTTTTGCTGGTGGTTGTGGTCCTTATGGATCTAATTTTACCGTTTTTAGATTGCCGATTACTTGATAAATTGGTGCTATCTGCTGCTGTGGCCTGTGAACATCTACAGATATTCAAGATAGTTCTTGCAGTTTTAAAATTTTCTTTATTTTGTTTTCTGGATTTGTTGGAGTCTTAGAATTCGCGGCATGTTAAACTCCTTATCTTTCGAAGAAGAATGCAAGGGAACTTTGAGTTTAATTGTTGAATTAATTTTCCTTTCTTTTTTTTTGGAGAAGACTAGGAAAAGAAAGGCATGGACAGTTTAGACTTTGTTTCTTTAATATAACCATACAATTTCCTATGTATTTTATGTTCTTTTTTTAATATCAAACTCTAATTATTTCAATTTTCTGATTTTTAAAATGTATGATTTAAACAGAGTGTGTGTGTGTGTGTGTGTGATATTTACCGAAGAACAATATTATATAACAAATAGGATAATTAATACTTGAGATGTTTTTAATGTGGTTGATAGGAGGGTTGTTGAATGCTTGACTTACACTCAGCATAATCGCCAAACACAATATAATTAATCATAATGTATAAATTACCTATATTTATTTTTTTTACTGGTGATTGTACATAGGATAATCCTTTCAATGATCACATCTTAAATAGTTCCTAATAGTATGTGGTTATCGTGAATATATTATTGGCTCACGTGTTGAAAAATTGGTGTCGATTTAGGTTCATATTACATGGTAAAATATTTCAAATAACGTGTACGGCCAGTTAGGAATCTCACACTTCGATTATTGAATCCGAAATACATGTTGCAAGTTCCTTAGTAAGGATTTTTTTTTTAAAATTTGGAGAAAAAATTGTTATAATTGACTCTCGAATTATAAAAAGATACACTATCGACTCCTTAGAGAGGATCTCTATCCTATAAATGAACTAATAAGTGACTTCAGGGTGGTGTCCTAAAATGGGCAGATAGGTATAACAGTTGTAGATAACTCTAATTGTGTCAAAGGAGTGTCCTACGATACTTTTATATCCTTGTATAGTCGTTTCTCCATCCCGCAGCTATTTTACCCAATGTAAGCGTGTTCGAGCACATTGAACTATCCATGTGGTTAAATTAAAATTTCAAATATCCTAGAATATTTTGACATTAAATGATATTTGCAATAAATAATATTTCTCAATAAAAATTATCTTTCATTCCACTCAACCAATATGAAACCAGCTCCGTTTGGGGCTTGTTGGACCTGGTTTAGCAGATTTGTAATTAAAATTTTTTTTGTTAATAAATTAATAAATTTTAATTTAAATATTATTAACATAAATTTAAAATTGTATAATATTTAATGGGTCCAACAAGGATTGAACTCTACTGGGTATCGGGGTGAGGTCTTGATCTGGTCAATCCTGTTACTGTCCTTAATTCTTTACTTCTCATTCTCTCTTCCAAAGCTCAAAAGATACAATAAAAAATATACGACTCATTTTAAATTTAATTAAATAAAATAGATTTTGACTTTTTTAAATCAAAAAGGGAGTTGACTGCTGTTAATAAGGTGAATTCATTTATTAGGTCATTAATTAGTTAGTTAGATTTTAATTTTTTAAAAAATCTTTTTTTAATAAAAAAAAAAAATGCTTGGGTCGAGGTGAAGAGCTTCACCTCGACCCACCCAAGCTCTTCACAATTGTGAAGAGTTTGGGTCGAGGCATCTCGACCCAGCCCGACCCAAAAACAAATGTTCGACCAAAAAAAAAAAGAATCTCGACCCATCTCGTCCAAAAAAAAAAAAAACTCGACCCAAAAAAAAAGCGCGTCTCAATCACGTTTGTTTCAAGAAATTAAAAAAAATTACAATATCCGGTTACAAATTTGTAACCGGGTATTGTTGTAGCACACAAATCAATGATGTGCAATGGTGAATATTTCAATGGAGAATATATTTGGATGACATGACTTGTATAATATACACCGTTGTGGATGCTCTTATAATATAGCATATTTTTTTTAAATATATACTATTGTCTATATAATAATCTTATCTATGTTTTGTAGGTTATGCCACATGTGATCAAGAGAATACGTGGAAGGAAAAAACAAAACAGATTTCCATCTGTCTGAGAATTTGGTAGAAGATAAGATTGAATGATATGTAATTTGTTTGAATTTAAAAAGAATCGATTTGATTTTATTAATATGTAATGTGTTTGTGATGAATTTTTAATTTTGGTGTGGATCGAGTGGACAAGATTGTAATGTGTGTAGTAGATTTTTAAATTTGGGTCGTGCGGGTGGTAAATTGTTTCAATTTTGGGACGAGTGG
>NC_133306.1:5794638-5818219 GCF_012295235.1 Primulina huaijiensis
TCATTTAAAAATGATACAATTTTCTTACAGATTTCAACGTATCTTGATCCTAAAGTTAACTTGCATTCAAAATTTTTTTATTAATTATAAAAATTTAAAATTAATGAATCGTGACGGGTCGTGAAATCTTCACGTCACGACCCCGGGTGGGTCGTGAATCCCACAACCCTGGGTGTGCTTCACAACCCAAAGTTTGGGCAGTTCACGACCCAGGGTCGTGAAGCCGTGGGTCGTGAAAGCCGTGCTTCACGACCTAGGGTGAAGTTCGTTGACTCTGACGAGACCCAATAAATTTCATATCTCAAAATAAATTTATTAACAATACGTGGTTTTCTTATTGGATTTGTTGCAGAGGAATAACTTGTAGACTCGTGGTTAATTGTTAGCCAAAAAATGAGAGGATGGAAGGTTGAGAAGAAAAGGATTTTTTGTGAAGACAAGGAATGAAATGAGATCTAGGATTGAGTCGGGAAAGATGGAAAAATTGAGTCGAGTAAGTTTTTTTATTTAATTAAATTATAAATTTTATTATATATAAAATTATAATACACTAATGAAAAAATTAGTTCTTTAACAAATTTTAAACAAAGGATAAAAAAGTAAATTACATTCACACCCTTTTTCTTAATAAACTCTTCCGTGACTCCCTTTTTCCTCATTTTCCCCAGCTGAAAATCTCCACACAAAAAAAAAAAGTGAAATTAGTTTTATGATTTTTGAAGATCCAAACTAACAAGCTCAACTTTTCTCCAGTTAAGTGAGAAAATCGAAGCTCATAATCGCGAAAAAAGGCCAAATTTACAAGTTAGAAGGCACAGAAGATAAGCTCAAATTGTTCCATTTGATAAAGTTTCTATTTTTTCTCTCATGGATTATATTCTGACTCGTCCCTTCTTCAAAGTTAAAAAAATCAGAGCTCAAAATCTGGCGATTTTTCCCTATCCAACGTGAGGATGTAGAAGGCCATTGAAAATCCGGCTTACTAAACGAGGATAAACTTTGTAAAGGCAAGAATAACATACCCAATTTAACCAATGGTCATGTACCCGTCATAACTAGGATTCGAACCAAAATAGATGATGATTTTCTGAATACCGACTTGATAGTTGTTTGACCATGGTTCAATTCTGAACACCGTCAAAACTAGGTTTCGAACCAAAATAGATGATGATTTTCTCTCAGATGTACTGATGAAAATCATCTCGGATGCATTGATGATATTTATTGGAAGAAAAATTGCTAAAAATATTTGTATTGATATTATCATTGAAAATTTTAAAACGTTGAATTCTTTTTAGTTAATTTTTTTTGTTAAAACATACCTACGATGTTTAGTTGAAACTTTTGTAAATGGCTCCCTCAGAGCCTAAATTCTAGATCCGCTCAGTAAAAAATAATTTACATGATCTAAAAATAAAAACAAGCGTATATTTGCAAATAAAGAAAGTTCGATACTGCTCATATGATCAACTGTATGTGCAGTTAGAAATTCATATAACACAACATGCACGATCTATATGGTTCTAATTCTCTGATCTCCAAGCTGTAAATAATACCAATCTGCTCTCTTTTTTTCATTCAAAATTTTACTTAATTTTAGTGCAGTAAATTTCAGAAGTTTGATATTAGTGCAGTAAATTTCAGCTCCTAAAGAGAAAAGAGAGTCGTATAGCGTGAAACTAAAAGGTCAAACCTTAAAGTGATTAATTTCAGTTACACGTTGCTCGAATGTGTTAAAATTCTATCACGATCTAAATTAATTTTTTAAAAATTACATATATGAATTTGAACAATTTTTTTTTTTTGAATTAGAAGAGAATGTTTGCTTAAAATAACAAGTCAAAAGAGTAAAAGAAAATTGGAACCTGTTGGAATATTGAATGAAATTGAACATGAAGTTGTTAGATGTTGGGAGTCAAATCAAGTCTTATCTTCTTTATTGGTTCTGAATTTGAAATATGAAAGAGGGAAGACACTGATAGATTGGGTTTCGATTAAACACACGTGTGTGCGGCTGATCGGCTCGGCTCGATGAGGTCTCTTGACCATATTAACCTCCTTGAACAAAACTATTTGGAAAATAATAATTATTGTTATCGAAATATTATGTGTGCATCAATTTGGAAAATTTGTGACCTTTGGCCTATCACAAAAGGTTATGTCTGGACCAGGCTATTTTCAGACCAAACACTACGTCCCTTGGTTTATCACATAAGGTTGTGTTCGTATCCAGTTGGTGTTCTTTCTTCGCAACTGGTGAACATGCTACAAATAAGCCCTCCATCTGTGACTTTTGACATCTTTGTTGCATTTCCCTTTTCGTTCATTTTGTATTTGAAAGTTTCTGCATATTATCGTTCAATGTTGTTAATAGCTTGTTGTGCTGCACTCTCTCGATTTAAAGTTGTTGTATATTAAGACGATTTCCAACACCGTAAAACACTGTTATACGAACAATTTCGTCTTGCGCATAAATGACTTATTCTTGCCTCGACTTTACTTTTTTGTGTTGCTACGAATTGTTCTAGTAACAGAGATTCAGATTAATAACAATCACAAGAAAAAATCTTTATTCTTTATTTTAATATTTTCTTTTTCGATATGTCGACCGTGTCATTCACTCCTTTAGCTATTGCTCCCGCTCATGACGAAAATCTGTCCAAATTCTCTGATACTGACTTCAAACGTTGGCAGCAGAAAATGCTCTTCTATCTCACCACACTGAGCCTATCTCGATTCCTGAAGAAAGATCCTCATGTTGTCTGATAAGGCGATACTGAGACCCAACGAAGAACTGCTTTTGATGCATGGAACCATAGTGCTTTCCTCTGCAGAAACTACATACTGAATGGACTTGATGACACATTATACAGTGTCTATTGTTCTATCAAGAGTCTATTGTTATGTCAAGACTGCAAAAAAAAACGGTGGGACTCTTTGGAAAAGAAATACAAGACTAAGGACGCAGGCATTAAGAAGTTCGTTATTGGAAAGTTTCTGAACTTCAAGATGGTGGACACCAAAACAATAATAAGCCAAGTGCAAAGAATTCAGATAATTCTTTATGACTTACTGGCTGAAGGAATGAAAGTGAATGAACCCTTTCCACGTCGTAGCAATCATTGAAAAATTTCTGCCTTCAAGAACTATATAAAACACAAATGTAAGAAGTTAAAACTCGAGGATCTGATCACGAGACTTCGAATTGAGGAAAACAACCAAAACACCGAAGCCAAGACATACAAAAGGATAATGGAGGTCGAATCCAAAGCCAATCTAGCATAATCAAGCACTAGTCACAAAATAAAGCGCCCCCACAATGACAAGAAACAGGAGAAAGCCAAGAACACTTACCAATCTAAGTCATGTGGGAGATTATTGGAATATTGAATGAAATGGGACATGGAGTTGTCTCACATTGGAAGTCAAACCAAATCTTCCTTATTAGTTCTAACTTTGAAATATGGCATCAGAAGTTTTTGAAAGGAGAAAGAAGCTGATAGGTTAGGTCTCGGTGAAACAAACGAGCCGCCGTCTCTGCGTGGTGCGGTGTGGTGAGGTGAGGTCCGTTGACCGTATTAACCTTTTTGTAAAATAATTTTTATTATTATCTTCGGATTATTATGTGGAAGATTGCACCCATTTGAAAACTTTGTGTCATTGGAAGGTTGCGTCTAGACAAGGCTGCTTTCGGCCAAACACTGGGTCCCTTGGCTTATCACAAAAGGTTATGAACATGCTACAAATAATCCCTCCATCTGTATTAATCAGGACTTTTGACATCTTTGCTGCATTTCTCTTTTCGTTCAATTTGTAATTGAAAGTTTTTGCTTATTATCGTTCGCTGTTATCAAGAATTTTTTGTATTGTATTCTCTTGATTTGAAGTTATTGTATCTTAGTGACAATTGTCATCACCGTAAAACACTATTATACGGACAATTTCGTCTTGCAGATAAATTATTTATCATTGCCTCGACTTTACTGTTTTGTGTTACAACAAATTGTTCCAATCACATAGATCCGGATTAATAACATGTCCTAGATTTTCAAGACATTGTCAAATGTCGGAGCTAATATGAGAACAGAACGTCCGTGTCTCAATAAAGTATAGGGTACATTTCTGAATGATTTACTGTTTATATTCATAAAGAACAAAAATGGATCCTGTCTCAAACTCTTCAATGAATCTTTCTTCAATTAACTCTAACTGAAACATGATGTTGTTGGGATTTGTGCCCAAAAACAAATGATTTTAATTAATATGAGAAATATTTCAATATTGTTTTTGCATGCATGTTATTTGATGCTTTATAAATATCTGAATTCCCAAGATTATTATTATTATGTGATTTTAAATATTTGTATATAAGTGTTATATACATTACGATAATATTTAAAATATAATGATCTAAATATGTCCGCAATTAGAAATTAAAGTTGGGATCTTTAATTTAAAATTGTTAGCGTGGTTCATTTTAGAATGATCTTATCCGGATTATTATTAATGAGATTATTATGAAAACGCTTTATATAATTTGATTATATAGGATTGGAGCATGATTAATTTGAATCTCTTTAAATTTTCGTATCACATCGAGATTTCAATATTAATCAATGATGGTCATATATGAGTCAATCTTAATTCTGAGTAATTAATAAACTCCTGTTTATGATATTGTGTTTTTTGACATATCGAGTAATGACACAATTATATGGTGTCAAAGTTCTTGGTTCATTGGAAATACAATAAAATAAATAACTGAGAATATTAATATACAAGACGAAATCCATTCCTTCGTAAAAGAAGATAGATAAATGGTTCCCTTAAGTGTTGATTCAGGACTTGGATAATAAGAGCGCTCAATTTATGATTAGATCATAGACATATTATTCATTAGAGAATCAATGGGACTTAAGGAAAAAGATATAATTAAAGAGGTTAAGCGGAAATTACCTAACTTTAATTATGAACTATTTATGGAGGATTGATTCACATGTAGTAACTATATCAATGGATTATTCATTCTTGTTGAGTAATTTTATATCTATTTTTTCAGGAGTGTAATTCCAAGTTTATAGTGGAATAACTGTGGAATTAATAAAATTAATATATGTAAATTAAAGAGCTTAATTTATTATCAATTTTATTGGAGCTTGAAATTCTAGATCCATAGTTCCCCATGTCATCTCCGATTTACTTCGAACACTTATTTATTAACTTAAAATTTTTGAATTTTAAGTCATTGCTCAATTTCAATTTGTTTGGAAAATCGTAAAAAAAATTGTTTTTTTAGCGATAANTAATAGATTGAGTAGTGGAGGAGATACTTCCCTCTTTTGAGGGAAGTGATATCAAATTTAAATAAAAAGTTGTTTTTATATCATATATAGAATATATGATTTTGGGATGAAATATCTTAACAAATTGAGAGATAATGTACATAATAATATTTTTTCTTGATTTTTTCTCAATGGTTAAGATTTATAAATAGAGAAATATATCAGTGTACGTGAGAGATAGAAAAGAAAAAGAAAGGAGCAATACAGAAACATACCAAAGGTTTTTGGTGACTCCCACACGTCAGGTCGTTGGTTCGAGAGAGTAGGCGTAGAAGAATTACGGTATCTTAACTCAAAGTATTCTAATCTCATTCAACAAAGGTATATTCTATCTCTTGTTGATTTTTTATTAAATTAATATAGGTATTGATCGTTCAACATTTTGGTGGAAAATGTTGTTTTATACGATTCGATCTATGCCAAGCTTCCGCAAAATATAAATTTTTTTTTTGAAATTCGGTTTGAGAAACCAACAATTGGTATCAGAGCGGTCAATACTCTATACTAATGTAAATTTTTTTAATAGAGATTTTTGTTTTCTCTATATTTCGGATACATTAATGCTAATAAATCTTGGTTGGTCTATGATTATATGTTGTACTCCTTCGTCAAAGCTTTTCCTATAATTAGCATGATGATTTTATTTTTTTTCTCCATACAATTTGATTGTTACGTTCATGTTGATGTATGGACCGATCAATGATTATTATGAATTTAATTGTTAAACTTCAATCATTATCAACATCGATTTATAATTTTAAAATGTTTAAAATTTAATTTAAATATTAATATCGGTGGTGATAAGTTTTACTGTAGTGTTCTCATACCACAAATTGCGAATTTTTTTTTCAATCTCGGTTCCTTTGTTTCGTGCATAATAATTTTAATATTCATGATGATTAATTTGATGTGTTCAAGGCATGTGCATGTGTATTTATTATACAAATAAGAGTTATTTTATAAATCAAATACATTTTTGTAAAATAATGAGTGGGAACGGGTAATATAACAATATTAACCTTTGATCTCCACCGTTAGAACAACACCGTGAGTTTTTTGTAGTGCTTCGAGATGTTTTTATTATGTCCTCCCTACGAAGGGTGTCTACAAATTACAATAGCAAGGTTGTTTTCCATGAGATAAGATTTTAAAATGTATTTTAGTTTTGACCTATCCTACGAAGGCAATTACTAAATTAAGTTTTAAAATCTAATATGGTAGGTTACATTCATAAAAAATTGATTAAATTAGTTAATTATCTTTTTGAATAAAATTTATAAGAAATTAAAGGATGCTAGAAATATGAGATATTTTAGATAGCATTTATTAATTGAGAAAGTCTTACTATAATTATCAATTTTTGACCTACCATACAGCGGCATTTAATTGAGGTGATTATAATTCTTTAAGACTTCAATTAACATGTTTTGTGTATTATCACGTGCTTTTATGCATTCTATTTACTTTGTCTTTAAATTATTTTGTGATATGTATGCAACTCCGCATTGAAAATATTTCTCACTTTTTTTTCAGAAAATATGTCAAATCATATTCTTCTTCTTCTTGCATCGCACGTTTTGACTGGTGAAAATTTTTCTAAATGGAAAAGTAACATGAATATCCTCTTGAAAGTTACTGTGGGGACCCGAACCAAATTCATATTTTTAATCACTATTAAGATCTAATATAGCAATTAAGAAAATGTGGGACATAAATTTTTTTTTTTAAATTACATGAGTGCGCAACAATGAAATAAATATTATTTCAGATATAAGATCCATATCCAGGTCTATGGTACAAGTCCTGTACAAAAGTGATTCATAATGACTACTGCTCATTTACTACATGTCAAGTAATGAAACAGATTCACTTCTAAGTCCGGATCTCCACGCTAATCTTGACTCTCTCTTATCCTCTTCCTGACCCTGATCCTGTCCCACCTGTTGTTATGCACACATACAAACAAGACAACAGCCGGATAACTCCGGTGAGATATAATCCCAGTATTAATCATGTATACATGCAATCATATAAAACATGTACAAAAGCATATAACAGTTATCAATAACATGTATCAATTCTGAAAACATGAAAGGATATAACACTGGAAATCAACTCAGGATATAACACTGTAAATCAACTCCTGACTCGTCATCTCAGACTCGACTCATCTCTAATCTAGGGATCCCAGTTTCTGGACATTAACACATATATCGAATCTCAGCAATAGGAATGAATCAACTCCTAAGCGACATCGATATAATTTACACGTCCAGTGCCTTGGCGAATCAGCTGAAGACTTGGCGAATCAGCCAACGACTAGGCGAATCAGCCTATGACTCAATACATCAATCAATAGTCCAAGTGTATCAATCTCATTCAATTGCAATTATCAATGCAATAAAGTAAAGTATGTGATTTATGAAAACTCAAGTCTAATCTGACCCAAGTCGATCTCCCGGTTAACATTGATTTATACCTTTCTTGTCGTTGTTCTGACGAAGTCGAAGTCCTGAATTCGAAGCTGTCAATACCAATCTGAAATGACGTGTCGAATAGGAACAATATCAATATACAACTCATATCAATACTCATTCTGATCAATACGCAATCTAATTCTGTTTCGACGACATAACATTATAGTCTTGATATCCCCGTCAACTCAGACAATAATATATATCAATTACAAATCATAACCAATATCCAATATAATCCATACTCTCAGAATTCTGAATAATCTCAATTCCATCTCTGAAAAATCATAACAAATGTATAAACAATCTGTTCTCGGTTCTACGATGTCTAATATCTCAATAACATCATATATCAATCCTATCCGATTCTGACAATATCATAATTTCAAATCATATCAAAATTCAATAAAACTTACGTCTAGTTGAAGCTCTCGTAGATAAAAACACGATACTGAAGTCGGATTGAAATTCTGACGGACGGATCTTTCGTAAACTTCAATTTCCTCAAATAAAAGGCGTAAGGATTTTCTTCAAAGCTATCGGTTTTCCTTCTTTGAAATCTGAGGAAATGAAACATTATATATATATATATATACACACACACCTATACCAAGTTGCATGGTGAACCAAGTGTCGATTTTCCCTTCTGCATGACTCGCGCATATGCGCGCCATCACTCCGCGTATGTGCGCGAGAAACTCTGTCTCGGCATATATGAACTCTACTACCTCGCGCATGTGCGCGCAAAGTTCTGTTCTGGCTGTTTGGCTGCTGCCCTCCTCGCGCATATGCGCGCCCGATCTCGCACATATGCGCGAGAAGTTCTGTCCCGCACACAATCTCTTCGCGTATATGCGCGCCTACCTCGGCGCATATGCGCCCAGAGTTCTGACCTCACATGCTAATTCATGTATTTCCACTTCTTTTCTATGTCTTCTATAATCACATCAATAAGTCAATTGATTAATGTCTGATTACTGTATTTAAATCTCGGGCATTACAGTTACCATTTTGTCCTCAAGGAGGATTGTCCTCCAGTGCCTCCAGCTAATGCTTCAAGGACTGTGTCACAAGCATATAACAATTGGATTGTTGCAAACAACAAGGCACGTTGCTACCTGTTAGCAGCAATGAATGAAGTGCTTAGAGCTAAGCATGAAGCCTTTGAGACTGCTAAAGAGATTATGGAATCTCTACAACAAATGTTTGGACGTCCATCTGAACAAGCACGCTATGAAGCTGTGAAAGCAGTTATGAACTGCAAGATGATGAACGGTTCTTCAGTTCGTGAGCATGTGTTGAAAATGATTAATCATTTCAATGATGCTGATATCAATGGTGCAAAGATTGACGAAAAAACTCAAGTTGGCATGATTCTAGAGAAACTTTCTCCTGCTTTTCTCCAATTTAGGACAAACTATGTTATGAATCATAAGGCATGTAATATGACAGAATTCCTAAATGAGCTGCAAAGTTATGAATCTCTGATAGATGATAACAATGGCAAGGCAAATTTTGCCGAAGCTAATGTGGCTGTGGGAAAGGCTTCTTCTTCTAAGAATAAAAAGAAGAAAAATGTGGGAAAGTTTTAAGGGCAAGAAAAAGATTCAAAAGAAGAATTGGAAGGGTGCTGAACCCAAACCAAAGGGAAAATGTTTCCATTGCAACGTGGATGGCCATTGGAAAAGGAACTGTAAAAAGTACCTTGATGAGCTGAAACAAAAGAAGAAACAAGGTAAATTAGATTTACTACTCACGGAAACATGCTTTGTTGAGAATGATTTCTCAAGCTAGATAATTGATTCAAGAGCGTCTAACCATGTTTGTGTTTCTTTGCAGATGCTGGAGTCGTCCAGGGATCTTGATGAGGGAGCTTTCATGATGAGAGTCGGCAATGGGGAAAGATTATCAGCGACGGCAGTTGGGACAATGCGACTGTCATTTAAGAATAATAAATATTTGATTTTGAACAATGTTTATTTTATTCCTAGTTTGCAACGCAATTTAATTTCAGTTTCGAAGTTGCATGAACAATTTATTTATGTTTCTTTTGATATTGATTCTGTATCAATTAATAAGAATGGTATGAATATTTGTTCTGGTTATGTTGAGAATGGTTTATTTTTTATTAAGCCAATTTCACATAATTTACTTCAAACTGAAATGTTCAAAGTCGCTGAACCAACCCTTAAGAGAAGAAAAATTTCTGATGAAAATAATGATACATATTTATGGCATTTAAGGCTTGGTCATATTAATGTAGAAAGGATAGAAAGACTAGTGAAGGATGGTCCTTTGAAAGAGTTAAAACTTAATACTCTACCTGTCTGTGAATCCTGTCTTGAAGGAAAGATGACCAAAAGACAATTTTTGGCAAAAGGTGAAAGAGCTAAAACACCTCTAGATATTATACATTCCGATGTATGTGGACATTTGAATGTCAAAGCAAGAGGAGATTATGAATATTTCATCACTTTCATTGATGACTATTCAAGATATGGATATGCATATTTAATGCAAAGAAAGTCCGAAACTTTTGAAAAGTTCAAACAATTCCGTGCTGAAATAGAAAATCAACTCGGCAAATCAATCAAGACTCTTCGATCAGATCGAGGAGGAGAAATAGATGGATTATGAATTCAAGAACCGCTTGATTGAAAATGGAATATTGTCACAGCTCACGGCACTTGGAACACCACAACAAAATGGTGTAGCCGAAAGGAGAAATCGAACTTTGCTCGACATGATGAGATCAATGTTAAGTTATTCTTCTCTGTTTAACTCATTTTGGGTTTATGCACTGGATACAGCAGTATACATTTTGAATATCGTTCCATCTAAGTCAATCCATAAAACTCCCCTAGAGTTGTGGAATGGTCACAAACCTAGTTTGAGACGCATCCGCATGTGGGGGTGTCCTGCACATGTGCTAAGGGAAAAGACTGGAAAATTGGAACCTCGTTCAGAAGTGTGTATTTTTGTAGGATATCCCAAGGGGACGAGAGGAGGTCTGTTTAATGCTACTGAAAACAAAGTGTTTGTATCGACAAATGCTATTTTTCTTCAGCATAAATACATTGCATATTTCAAACCTAGAAATAAAGTAGTTCTGGAAGAGTTGTTGGCTAATGAAATTAGCCACATACCAACAAAAGTTGTTGAAAAAGAAAGGATGGAGACCAATACTCAAGGTCCAACACCCACGCCTCCACCACGACATAGTGAAAGGGAAATAAGATTGTCTATTCGCTATCATGAAATAGGTGAAGCACAAGTTGCAGTCACTAATGGAGGTGACGATGATCCATCGACATATAAGATGGCAATGGTTGATGTTGATCAAGAAAAATGGCAAGAAGCCATGAAACTCGAAATGGCGTCTATGTACTTGAATTCGGTCTGGATACTTGTAGATCAACCTGAAGGTATTAAGCCTATTGGTAGCTAATGGATCTACAAGAAAAAGAGAGAGCCCGATGGGAAAGTCGAGACTTTCAAGGCTAGATTAGTGGCGAAGGGTCTTACCCAAAAAGAAGGAGTAGACTATGAGGATACTTTCTCTCTAGTTGCCATTCTAAAATCTATCCGGATTCTCTTATCCATTGCTGCTCATTATGATTATGAGATATGGCAGATGGACGTTAACACGGCTTTCCTGAATGATCATCTTGAGGAAACCATTTATATGGTTCAACCAGAAGTTTCGTAGTTAAGCAGAAAGTCTGCCAGCTGCAAAGATCTATGTATGGACTTAAGCAGGCTTCTAGATAATGGAACATAAAATTTGATGAAGCTATAAAATCTTATGATTTTCATCAAAATATAGGTGAACCTTGTGTATACAAGAAAATCAAAGGACAAAAGGTGGTCTTCTTAGTTCTTTATGTAGATGATATTTTGATCATTGAGAATGATGTGGAAATTTTATATAGCATAAAGAATTGGCTAGCCAGCAAATTCCAAATGAAAGATTTGGGTGAAGCAAGTTATATTCTTGGGATTAAGATTATTCGAGATTGGAAAAATAAACTTGTGGCATTGTCTCAAGCATCATACATTGACAAGGTACTAGTCAGATTTGCGATGCAAAACTCCAAGAAAGGAAACTTGCCTTCTAGACATGGAGTTCATCTCTCAAAAGAGCAGTGTACCAGAACACCGCAAGAAGAAGAGACAATGAGATGGATTCCCTATGCATCAGCAGTTGGTAGTCTCATGTATGCAATGTTGTGTACAAGACCCGACATATGCTTTGCAGTGGGAGTTGTTAGTCGATATCAGTCAAATCCCGGATTAGATCATTGGGTTGCAGTGAAGCATATACTCAAATATCTGAGAAGGACTAGAAACTATATTCTAGTATATTCTATTGGGGATTTGATTCCTATTGGATATACAGATTCTGATTTCCAATCAGATAGGTACTCTAAAAAGTCTACTTCCGATGCGGTGTTAAGCAAACTTGTGTTGCTGATTCAACTATGGAGGCCGAGTATGTAGCAGCTTGTGAAGAGGCAAAAGAGGCAGTTTGGCTTCGTGAGTTCTTGAGAGATCTGGAAGTTGTTCCAAACCTGCATGAACCAATCAAGCTCTATTGTGATAATAGTGGAGCGGTGGCCAATGCGAAAGAACCTAGAAACAACCGCAGAGAAAAGCACATAGAGCGAAAGTTTCACTTGATAAGAGACATTATCAAGAGAAGAGATGTATCAGTTCAAAAGATCGCTTCTGCAAACAATGTGGCTGATCCATTTACTAAGACATTGCCTGCTCGAAGTTTTGAACAACATCTCGAAGGGATGGGACTCAAAAACATGTCTCATTTGCTTTAAGTGCAAGTGGGAGATTGTTGGGATTTGTGCCCAAAAACAAATAATTTTAATTAATATGAGAAATATTTCAATATTGTTTTTGCATGCATGTTATTTGATGCTTTATAAATATCTAGAATCCCAAGATTATTATTATGTGATTTTAAATATTTGTATATAAGTGTTATATAAATGAGGATAATATTTAAAATATAATGATCTAAATATGTCCACAATTAGAAATTAAAGTTGGGATATTTAATTTAAAACTGTTAGCGTGGTTCATTTTAGAATGATCTTATCCGGATTATTATTAATGAGATTATTATGAAAANTAATATAATAATAGATTGAGTAGTGGAGGAGATACTTCCCTCTTTTGAGGGAAGTGATATCAAATTTAAATAAAAAGTTGTTTTTATATCATATATAGAATATATGATTTTGGGATGAAATATCTTAACAAATTGAGAGATAATGTACATAATAATATTTTTTCTTGATTTTTTCTCAAGGCAAAAACTTGTGTGAGACGGTCTCACGGATCGTATTTGTGAGACGGATCGCTTATTTGGATCATCCATGAAAAAGTATTGATTTTTATGCTAAAAGTATTACTTTTTATTGTGAATATAGGTATGGTTGACCCGTCTCACAGATTAAGATCCGTGAGACGGTCTCACATGAGACCTACTCTTTTCTCAATGGTTGAGATTTATAAATAGAGAAATATATCAGTGTACGTGAGAGATAGAAAAGAAAAAGAAAAGAGCAATACAGAAACATACCAAAAGGTTTTTGGTGACGCCCACTCGTCATTTCGTGGTTCAAGAGAGTAGGCGTGGAAGAATTACGACGTCTTAACTCAAAGTATTCCAATCTCATTCAACAAAGGTATATTCAATCTCTTGTTGATTTTTATTAAATTAATATAGGTATTGATCGTTCAACATTTTGGTGGAAAATGTTGTTTTATACGATTCGATTTATGCCAAGCTTCCGTAAAATATAAATTTTTTTTTTGAAATTCGATTTGAGAAACCAACAGATGTTACCGTAGTTTTTCATCAGGGGAGAATTCCAGTAGTATGTGAACGAGCAAGTGTGGATCTGATCCTACTTTTAGATCAAACACACTAAAATTTGATCCGCTGACACATAATAAGTCATATATGATTTTTATATGGAGTTATGACATTGGACAACGTGTAGGATAGAATAAACATTGGTCCCTCGACATACCAAGATAAGTGTAGTTTATCGCATGTGTGTGAGGAAACTATCTTTCCCCTCAAAGGATCATACGGACTAGTCTACTGAATGGACTGAGTTGGTCCAAGATACAATTACACAATATCAAAACACGGATGTGTGATTCGATTTAGCGAACTGGACCTACTGTGATTGTAGAAGAATTGCAGAAAACACAAGAACTGATCATTATGTGTTGGATAATGCTTCCCTTTTCAATCTTGAAACCCCTGCTCTGCTTATTCCACAGATGAACCGTGAAACTTTGGCTGTGAATTTGCCTTAGCTTAGCAACCAACCATTTTGAGTGACTTAAACCATTAGGGCCCCGGAAAAAGCTTCCGATTTTACTCCAATCCACCGGATAAAACGCAGTAGGCGGCATCACTCTGAAATTGTATCCAGGCCTCCCGCTCATCCTCGAAACCAAATAAGGACCGTTGTGTCCCCATTTATTCCCATCAAATGTGAGTGCAAATTCTTGAATAAACTTGAACAGCAATGGATGGCCCTCGTCAAATATCAACACAGCATTATTCAACCTGCTCCATTTCCCAGTTTCAAGATCAATAGTCTGAGCTCCAATCATATTTCTCAAACCCCATAAACTTTTCAAAACTACAATATCCGTGTCTAAATAAATTCCACCAAATCTATACAATAACCCTAACCTAAGCAAATTTGAGAGGTTCTGACCTAGAGATACCTCTCCAGGATTCACTTTTCCTTGCATCAACTGGTTGTACCAATCTTGAGCAGGAGTGTCCTTGAACAAATAAGTGAAATCAGGGGAAATTGCAGTCACTTTAAACCCCTTATCTGAAAAGGGTGTCAAGATTTGCTCCCCATTTCTTGAATCCAATGAATCAGACACAATAATTAAGCAGCCATTTGGGTGTGCTTTAAATAAACTCTCCATAGCAAACAACTCTCTGTCGCCAAAAGACTCCAGTGAAGAAATCCAAGTCATAAAAAATCTGAACTTACAAGAAGAAATAGAAGAATTGACATTAAAAAACCCAGTTACCCTTTGTTCAAAATGACTTGCTTTAACTTCAGAGCCAAGAATCTTTACTGAAGGCTCCATCCATTTCCTCTTATCAGGACGATAAAGAGTGGTTCCGTTCATAAACCCCACCAAGTTTTTATTTTTATGCAAAAGAGGTAAATGGGTTATAAATTTTTGGCCAATACTTTGCTCTTGCACTGAATATTTTACAGAAGATGACAGCTCTGGTGAAAGAGACTCGGAAAAAAACTTTCTTGATTTCATGGTAACTGTTCCCGGCGAGAAGATCCCCGGTCCAGGAGGAATTTTCGGCGGAAATGGGACGCGGGAATAGAATATAGAGGCACCATTACAAGCTAAAATGCAAAGAAAAAGAAGAGAAGCCAAAGAACAGAAAGACTTCTTGGTTCTTTGCCAATGAAAAGGGTACAAAAACGGTACAACTTTGATGTTTCCCATAAATATCTCCGAAAGATACAGTATTATTTGTAGTTTTCATAGCTCAAGATTGAATTTCCTACTCCGACACAGACGAAGATTAAGAAATTGGTCGAAACCTGATGGCAAAGGGGGGAGAAGTTGAGGTTCAAGCGCATTTTCACAGCCTTTTTCGAAGGGAAAGCAACAAACAGTAGCACAAAAATTGAATTGGTTCTGGATGTTCTCGAGAGTACATAATCTTCAACGAGGGAATTGAATGTGTCGTTTTTACTTATTTGATGATGGCTACTAGCAATAAGTATGGAAATATGAGCTGTCGGGAAGTAGCAAAACCCCTCTTTCAAGTGTTTTAATTATACAATTAGTTTGTATTTGTTTACCAGTACTTCTCTAAAAAAAACAAATTAATAAACTTCTTTTTTACAAAATATGACCAATAATTACGATAACCAAAAAAAAAATATTTTTGTAATATATATATCGACTCTGCATTGTTCACAAAGATTTGGGTCTTCTTCTTCATCTCCGATTACTCGATAATTTCCACGAGCACAAATTCCATTTTTGATATGCCCAAAAATTCTTTTGACCTTCCGACACTGGGCAAGAGTCAGCCCCATATATGGTCTTATGACTTTGCGGAGACCTCTGTTTTTGGTAAATAGTAATTACGGCTTGGTCAATGCGACCCCTTTTGTGAGGAGGTACCCCTTCTCCCTAAGTTACGGGGCTATTTTGCCAAGTTCCTTAGAGAGAGTTGTCTCGTGTCCCTATATATTCTCTACCTACCCACATGCGTTTCGGCTACATGTACCTTTTTGTTTAAAAGTCGTTCAAGCTTTTCCTACTTCCGGTTCTGTCAGTGCTTGAAACAATACATATGTTTCCTAAAACTCTAAACCAAAATAATAAAAAAAACGAGAATCCGACTGGGATTATGCAGAAGTATTTAGGGGGGGAATTGGATTTTCGGTTCTTATAATAAATTGGTTAATGTTTTTTTAACCAATATTTGTTTAATGTTATTTAGAAGTTTATGATAATAATATACTATGAGAAGTATTGTTAAAAATATAGGGAAGATTAGAAATTGTACAGGTGATTCATGACGATTGTATATGAGATTGGACATGGTATGAAGATGTGGTAAGCAAACGAGACCGCACAATCTAGATTACTCATTTTCACAAGTCGATATCTTCAAATTTTGCTAGTTCCTGAGCATGAAATATGGGAAATGCGATTTTAATTTTTTATTTATTTTTTAAAAAAAAAAAAAGAAGTGGGAGCGCTATGCTATATATGTTCAAAAAAAGTGCAATCTGCACGCACGTGCTTAGCACAAAAGTGCACAATCCCATTCTCATGTAATTAATCTTAGGGACATCTCGATGGACAATTTCGAAAACCCAACAAAAAAACCTAAACAGATTCTTAAGTAAAACCTTTAATTACAGCAAGCATCATCAAAAATACCCAGATGAATGATGTTTCAAAGTGCACGCACATACATTGCACAACAGAAAAAAGAGAAGAAAAGAAAAGACAGCATCAAGACTTCACAGCAACCCCCTTCGCCTCTTATAGTCGCTGACGGTCAATGTCAGTGCATGCCTCCTCCCATCGTTCTCTGGAACTTTACAACCCACGGTGGCTTCAATCCAGTGTTTCCTCGCCATAAATCCACCTTGGGCTCCTTGAGGCCCACCAAACTTCTGAAGTACAGCCAAAGATATAGGCAGATGAAAATTATGAAGCATGTTAGATTCGGTGCCTTTATCTACCGGAGCACTCGTATCCACCAGCTTCCCAGCACCGGCTGCAGCTTCAAGGGCTGCTGCAGTAGCTACAATTCCAGCCTTGCTATCAGCTAAAGCAGCACTTTCATCAACCTTCATTCCATCAGCTGCAACTTCTCCTCCACTGGAATTTGCCACATAATAATTTCTCGATCGAGTCCACCTCCTAGAAAAGGGATCATACCCAGCCTCACCAGCTTTTAAGCCTGTATTCACCGGCTTCATTTCGGATGCATTTTTGAAATTCTCAACCCTGTTCCTTCTGTTCATTTCTGCCAGCTTAAAGGCCTTAGTATCTTTATCTTGGGCATGTCGAGCTGCATCTAATTCTTGCAGTTTGGCACTGATCTTATCCATCTCTACCACATCATGCTTCTCTTTGGCGATTTCCAAATTCCTCCTCAGACGATCTTTCTCTGCTGCAACATTTAGTGGCCTCAATGTGGCAGATTTTTTCTCCTGCAACATCTGTTTCACAGTGGCAGCAGAGTACACAAATGAGTTTGTTTTCTTTATGGCCTCTTTCTTTTCCATGACCTCTTGTTTTGAGAGCATGTGTCCGCCACTGCGCTCTACTTCCCTAAGCCATTGATCAAACTCTGTCTTGGCTGGTGGAGAATCAGAAACCATCGCCATCTGCCACCTAGCGGCAGAGCTTTCATTGCCCCAAACTACATTCAAGAACTTGTGAGTGGTTTTGTTGTCGAGCTTATACTGTCGATCAGGGTCCGTCGCATCAACATTACGTACCATACAAAGTCTATAAATAGGACCGGACCTTGATTTCCCAATCCCAACTCGTACAAAACAGCCAACAATCAGTTCATCAAAAAACGGTTCCATGAACCATTTCGTTAATTTTGACCTTCGAATTGTAATGTCTTTGATGTCCTCATATGTAGGCAACTTGGACTCGGTGGACATCTTGTCTTCATCACTATCAGCCATACCACCATCACCAGTTGATTCTTCTTCATCACTCTGTGACTCACTTCCACTCCTACTAGGGCTACTAAGAGTTGCTGCAGTGAAAGTTCTCCTCTTGACTGGTGAATATCTCCTCCCAGAACTCCCCTTAGCAGCATCTCTTCTTCGTTTTACTAACTCATCAAGCGCACCAGCCCTTTCAGCTTTGGAGCGCATGCCACGAGTATGCGAATTAGGAAGGATTCCTTTTATATCTTGGCTTTTCCTTTTCTTGAATTTTTCAGTCAAATCTCGATCACTTCTCTTTGTTGCACGGGCTTCTAATATCATCTCTCGCTCAAGCTCAGTAAGCTTTGAGAGCTTTTCCCGATCATCTTCATTCTTGTACAGATCACTCCCAACAGAATCATTGTCACTGTCACGCTCATCATCAGAATCATCGTCTTCATCACCTTCTTGACTGCCACGATCATCCCTTTCTGTGGGATCCAACCTCTTCTTTAGAGGCACCTGCGAACCAGAAGGTTTTCTATTTGAGTAAGCGCGATCATCATCTGAATCATCATTCTTCGAATCGCTTCCATCATCCGAATATGGACCCTTTCCCCTTCTTCTAGACGGGGGAGATGATTGGCGGCTCCTCCCGGTCTTGGTTGTCCTTCCAGCTGCTTCAAGAAGCAATTTCTCTAAGTCTGCCATTGACTATTAACCCAAATTCTGAACAGAAAGCTGCATCAATAATAACACTGCATAATCAGTTGCATCAATTGAGTATTGTGTGAAGATCCATGGATCAAAATTTGGATACAGAAGCACTTGGCTTTAAAGGTGATTGATCAAGTCGACCATATTTAAGTGTTTTTTTTAAATCAAAAGATCTGTTTGGATAAAGTAGTGAAAAGAGATATAACTGATGCATAAGCCAAAACAAATTTTCTAGCTTCTAGCTTTAAGTACATTTTCTTCCCAAAAAGGCCCATCCAAGCATTATGTTTCTTAGCAAATGCAGGGTTTTTTTAAAAAAGGAAAGAAAATGCATTTACCCAAAGGCTTCTGTATCAAATCACACTCAAGATAATGTGCAACACAATCACCTAAAGCATACAGAAAACATTTCAAGAAGAAAATTACGGTTCTTGGGTGTAGCTGCAGAAAGTAGGTGTAATATTAACAAAACAACACATACTCATGACATCCTTTCCATTTTACAAAAAAAGAAAGAGAGAGAATATTTGTTCTTATCCATTTCCTGATACAGAAAAGGTACCCGAATGGCGCCTGGATTTAATTTTCCTTTCATTTGAAACTATGCACATAAAAAAATGAAATCCCACACACTGATTGCGAGTTTATCGAAAATTTAAAGCATTCTATTAAACAAGTGTTCCCAGATACACACACTCCATGCAGAAAAAAAGAATAATCTATCGACCGAAAACTAGAAGTTTTAATGCTCTTTCATAGGGCTTATGGATAACGTCATTACGGTTTTCCACGTTAAATCAGAACCTCAAGACACTACAAGTCAGGAAACAGTTTTACAAAAAAAAAAAAACAGAGAGAATATTGTTAATATCCATTTCCTGCGGCAGAAAAGGTAATTGACAGGTGCCCGGATTTAATTTTCCTTTCATTTCTAATAATGCACATAACAATGGAATCCGGCCAGCTGATTACAAGTTTATCGAAAATTTAAGGCATTCTATTAAACAAGTGTTCCCAGATACACACTCCATGCAGGAAAAAACAGACTAATCTATCGACCGAAAACTAGAAGTTTTAATGCTCTTTCACGGGGCTTATGGATAACGCCATAACGGTTTTTCGAGTTAAATCAGAGCACTAATGTAACACGTGTCAGCCAACAAAGCAACTGCTAGGCTGCTGTAACCAGCAAAAGTGTCAAACGTTAGAGAGACATCGCGAATTAAAAAATGGTAGCAAAGCCTTGATAATTTTCTGTTACAAACTCACAACCAATTGTGAATTAAATTGGATTGCTCTCCATGTATACAAACTTCACTGTAGTAAAGAGTACTAACAAAAACAATCTCGGTTGTAATTATCCTAATCTATATTCTCATCTCGTATGAGTTACCTGTATACGTTAAAACCTACCTAAGGGGAGAGAAGTATGGGTTCAAACCCACGTAAAAGTAAAAGTAAAAAAAAATCCCCCTCCCCCACCCCACCCACCCCACCCCCATGTTGTAACAAAGAAAAGGTTAAAATTTGGTTCGAAAGGGTAAATCTTAGGCTACATAAAACTCCAAAGAAAGATCAAAATTTCACCTGAAAGAAGAAGAGCAAAAATGCTATTGAACTCCTCTGGACAAAATGTAGAAAAAATGAATTGCAATCAATCCGTGATTCGAAATTATACTGTTCTTCGTACGTACGTAAAGATTAAAAAACAAAATTATTTTTTGTGATAGATAAATAAACGTAAGCAATTAAAACACGTCATATAAGTGTAAATCAACATCAAAGTGTGCGTGCCCTGGCATCACAGCAAACGCTTTCTTTATCGACCCAAATGCATACGATCTAAAGAAATTAAACATCAATTTCATTGAACAGACGCTTGAGCTTTGTATAAGATGATAAAATCAAGGAAAGGAACTTACGCGATGTATGAACGAATGAGAGAAACCTAACGAGCAGCGGCAGAAATCTGACGAAAAGTACAAGGCTTTGTTAGGATTGAGGAATTTGGCTCTCTGCAAACCCTAATTTACAGTTACATCAAATAAATAAATAATTACTCAATCGGCTTGGGTTCAGCTTTGGCCCTTGAAAATTTCTCCCCCCCTCCTACCGGGGTGAAGCCCTACAATATACACACGTGCAACAATTTGTTATTTTTCAGAAATGTAAAATGAAAATTGGTTCTATGTTTTTAAAAATTTTCTCATATATTTTTTTCTTTTGAAATAAATCACACTTATTTATTAATACATCTCCAAAGAATCAGTCAATATAATGTTCATAAAAGTTGATGAAAACATACAATTAAACCATTCTCCAGTAATAACATTCTTAATAGTTTCAGTGAATCATATATTTGTTTATGTTGAACAATGTATAAGTGGGGTGTATTCAATTCAGAGTTTTGATGATTTTTAATGACTTTTTCAAATGATAGACTTTTATGGATTTGATAGATTTTTATTGACTTTTATGGATTCTCACAGATTTATCAACAGATTTATGTGGATTCATGTAGACTTTTTTGCAAGAATTTTATAGACTTTTGTGAATTTTTTTTATAGAATTTTATAAATTTTGTACTTAATTATAACATATTATTTTTTATTAATTTCTTTGAACCAATAATTAATTGACATATATAACAAATTCAGTTTGAAATATTTTTTTAATATTTATATTCATAAATAAATATACTTATTTAAAAGTTAAATTATTTAATCCTTACATGTATATATAAGTGGGTTTGTATGCATGTTTGTAAATTTTTTTAAAATACATCAATTGATTAAGCTGTAATCTTGTTTTAGAATTGATAATATACATGTGAAAAGAATATTATTAGCATGGAGTCGATATAATTTTGTATAAAAATATCATAGCTTATATATTAATTGAAAATACTAAAAAAAATTTAAAAAATTATTGTTGTTGCGAGGCTATTCAATTATTAAGAATTAAGCGACATTTTTTGGATCATCTTTTATTATTATTGAATATTACATTAACTTGTATAAATCATAAATTAAAAATCACAATACCAATTCTAGAATTCAAAATTTCCAATGATATTAAAATAAAAAAATTATTAAATAAACAATCATCCAAAAAATGAAAAATTTGAAAAGGAAATATGAAAATATATATAGAGATACACTTCGAAAATTTGAGAGAATGATAAAGATATATGAGAGAAGAGAAGATAAGAAGAGAGGTGATGTGATAAATAGCTTTTGTATGAGTTTGAAGTTTTAAAAATCCATCCAAATCTTTGGGTTGAACCAAATACAATTTTGACAATTTGTAGTTGTACCTTAAGCTTTAATGTTTATGTGTTAATGAATTCCATGAAGTTAGTAAAAGTCTATTGAAAATTTGAATACCTATAGACTTTTATAGAGTTTTTAAAAGTCAATGTTGAATACCACTTGACTTTTTAAAACTCTATGTAAGTCTATTTTGAATACCACTAGACTTCTATGGAATATGTAAAAGTCTTAATTGAATACACCTAGACTTTTAAAATCTATAAAAGTCATTAAAAATCAATAAATCTCCTACATTGAATACACCCTCCGTTCCATTACGATGTCTCTCGATTATTTATTACTCAGATGTCCAGGTTTCGTCCGACCAATTCCGGGGGAAGACAACATTCTCCCCTGGTTTGTCCATCAGGTAAATGCAGATATATGATAGTTATACAGTTTCGGAATAGATGTTTGGAAACAAACCAAATACAACTCATTGCTTTACATACTTTTTGATCGACTCGTTATGTAGTCTCAGATTGCATGATTGTCTTTTTCTCTCAATATTTGAGTTCTCCGAATTCTAAAATAGTTTCAGAAAGTTGTCTTGGATATTATAGACACGAGTCAAATATTGGTTGGAACATTCATGTCTAATTTGAAAACAAAAATTAAATTTCTGCTAATTGGCTTTTCCAAAACAATTCTTGGTTGCAGGAGTTATTGCAACATTTTCAAAACAATTGTAACTCTCGTAATTATGAACATTTCTCCACGTTTATTATTATTATTCCATTTCTATATATGACTCATTATATCTATGCATGCAAATTTTATATATAATAAAATAAATATAATATTTTGATCTAGTTGTATTTTGGTGCGATTTTCATATTTAAGTCTAATTAGGATGAAGTACAATAATTACTTTTACTAGGAGAGCAATCAACAAATGCGACATGTGTTGAGGATCGGATTGAGTTTAGAAGGGGGTTGAATAAACTCAACGGCAAACTTAATCGATTTTTCAGAATGATGTGCTAGAGTCCTGTTAGAAAAACTAGCAGATTCTTGTTCAAGTTTAAAGACCAGCAGATCACAAGATAATGTGCGGAAACGATCTGTTGGTTAGTGGGTGAAAAATAGTGAAACAGAAAAGCAGTAGATGACACAAAGTTTGTTTCTGGAAGTTCGAATATGAATCTTCTACGTCTCCCCTTATTCTGTTTCCAGAAGGTATCACTAAAAGACTTTGGTGAATACAGTACAACAATTGTACACACCCACTTCAACAGGACTTACCCTTCGCCTACTGAAACTCTTAGTTTTACAACTCAAGTACTTGAAAGATCTTAAGTTCTGGAAAGAACTCTTTTCCAGTTACAAATTCTTCTATTAATGAAGTGAATAGCTTAAGAAGAGATAAAGAAAATAGCTAGCACAAAATGATCTCAAATGATTAAGTGTATGCAATGAAGCGTGTGCTGCTTTTTCAGTGTTGAGCTTTTGAGATAACTGAGAGTTCTAGCGATGCTCGAATGATATTCTTTGATTGAGATTCGTTCACT
>NC_133306.1:5819522-5831257 GCF_012295235.1 Primulina huaijiensis
ACTTGAAAGATCTTAAGTTCTGGAAAGAACTCTTTTCCAGTTACAAATTCTTCTATTAATGAAGTGAATAGCTTAAGAAGAGATAAAGAAAATAGCTAGCACAAAATGATCTCAAATGATCAAGTGTATGCAATGAAGCGTGTGCTGCTTTTTCAGTGTTGAGCTTTTGAGATAACTGAGAGTTCTAGCGATGCTCGAATGATATTCTTTGATTGAGATTCGTTCACTACTTGTTTCTTGAAAAGTGTTCCGTCTTCATATATAGGCTTAAACCAACGTTAAAATCTGAATGGCTCTTTTGACTTTTCAGTGATTCAGCTTTATTGCTGAAAATGGAACCTTCAAAATACATTAAAGCAATCAGTCTCAGTTCATACCAAAAATGGTAAGCCGTCTTAAATGTTCCCGTACAACATTTAATGGCATTAAATGAAACAATAAATGCTAGTATCACGTTAATAGATTAACGGTAATATTTAAAGACTTGATATACGCAACAATCTGCTAGTGTCTATTTCGGGTTTCTGGTTTTAGCTAAGAAGTCATTTGTTAATTAGATTAAGCAGTACTTGATAAGTGCTACTACTGGTTTTAGCGCGGTACGAGTGCTTCTGGTTTTCTGCTTATTGACATCTACTGGTTTTGTACTAGTATCTCCACAACAAAATTAAGTCTAACAATTTCCTCCTTTGTGGTGATGCCAAAACATAGATGTCCCTTAGAACGTTAGTAGAATTGAGAAAACAGATTACGAAGCAATTAGTATAAAGAAAATCAAGACAAAACAATAAAATTAGTTTGTTCCAATATCTCTTAAAATAGCTTCATCTGGATTTTGATCCCTTCCAGAAGAATGAGGTCTGTTGCTACTCGCTCCAGTTCTATCTTCAGCAGTTCTATCTTCTTCCCCTTTTTTGGCATCATCGGCAATGATCCTGGCAATTAAGTCATCCATTCTCTCAGATAAGTTGTGGATGCCATTAGTCAACATATCCAGATATAGAGCCTGATTAGAAACTCGATCATTAAGAATGGTGAAAGATTGAGATTGAGAATCAATCTTGGCATCCATTAAATCCATGGTGGTGGAGATTGAGCGAAAAAGGCCATCATGCTCGGTGAGTCGGGTAAGTATGTCAGATTGAGCAATCGTGATCTGACTGGAACTTCTGGATATAGCTTGTCGAAAAACAATGGTTTCAGCATACATTTTACGCACAGATTCCGTTTTTTCAGAATCAGACAAAACTACACCTCTTTTTCTTTTGATTTTCTTCTGCCCCTCAGCCTGAGATTCCCCAATCTCCTTCTTTATAGCCACAAACTCACCAACTGTTGGCTTTAGCCTTAAGGGAAGCACATTATCAGCATCAGTCATGGTGACTGAAAAGCCATCCTCGTCTGTCGTTCTGGAAAAACCAGCATCTTGCAACATTTTACTGATTTGCACAGCAAATCCAGTACCTTTCCTTACAACCATTTCTTTCATAATTCGAAACAGAAAGCGACCCCAATCCACTTTCTTTTCTGAAGTGATGGCCACCATCACTTGAACCTTCTCTTTGGTCAATTTGTCGAATGTTCCAGCCTTGACCAACAAGGTTTTTGCCACGATATCAGCGAGTACCTGGTACTCGATCTTCAATAGCTTTTTGAAGCAGGAAGGTGAAAGTTCTTCTCCAGTGGCAGAAAAGTTTGTCAAAGCAATAGACATCTCTTCCTTTGTGATATTCGAAAGCTCGGAGAGTCCAGAAATAGGTAGAAAGAAAGTTGAGCCGAGAAGTGCTGCATCAATGGAGATTGATGCATCTCCCTGTGTAGAGTTAATCTTTCCTTCGACAACTTCTGCTTTGGCATAGAAATCTAGAAGAGCAGACTTGTAGATAATAGCAGGTGAGTCCAAGAATTTGCGAAGTCCAGATTTTTCCAAAGATTTGAATATCTTAACGAGATTCTCATCCTTAATAGTGAGAACAGATGCGAAGTTCACCTGATAAGCATTCAAAGTATAAGCTGCGGCCATTTCTGAGTTGAAAGAAATTAGAGATAGATTAGCAGTAGATGCGAAAAAACAGTAGATGCAAAATAATGATCTGAATTCGTAAAGTGCAATAAAAATGAACGGTTAAATGAAATGTACAGCCGTCAGTAAACATAGGGACACGTGTCGATATGTTTATGGATGGTAGAGAGAGAAAACAGGAGTGTCAGTTATTCTACTCATTTCAAAATTTTAAAAAAAATGGCGGACTGTCCGAGGCGGTTGCTAAAAGATCAGAAGCTGATTTGTCGTTTTATGATAATATCTACTGGAAGAAGGTAAAGTGCAGAAACAAATGCAGCACTTCGACAACTTCTGGTAGATACACTGTTTTATCGAAAAGACAAATCAGTTTCTAATATAAATGTCATAAAAATGTTCCCCCTCAATTAATGCAGTAATAAAGGATATTAAACACCAAACGATTCTTGGCAAACTTTCAATATGAACCATTGAAAATGAACAGTCGCAAGGATCTTTATCTCCTTTGAATACCACAATAAATACCTGCACAAGTTAAACAATGTTAAGCGTACAAAAGATCAAATGAAAACTAATGTGAATGAAGAAGCAGAATCTGATCCAAAAGTTGAAGCAAGAATGTTCAGAAGACAACTTGCTGCGGTTTCTAAGAAGACGTATGAAGATATCGTTCTTTATATAATGATCCTTGGATCAAACTCCTGGAGTTGTAATGTGAACAATCAAAGATATTGTTTTCTCTTATTAGAATTGGGATGCAGCATCATTTCCTTCCATAAGCATTCTAATGCAATAAGAGAATGCTGGTGGATCGATGATATTGAAAAGCTTAGTAGGAAAATCTGTGTAATCATTCTGCTGATATCTTCAATTGTACCCCTGTAATGTAATGCATCTGATTATATGAATAAAAGATTTTGTTTTTCCATACCTCTTGTGCTGTTCTCATTTCTGAATATTTCTACGGGATTAGAATAAAGAAACAGAAGACACGTGAAAACAGAAGATAATAAACAGTAGTTATGATAAATCAATAAATCCAAGAACATTACGAAAATACGAAAATTTATTCTCAGGAAGTGGTTTGGTAAAAATGTCTGCGGCTCGCTGATCAGTAGGAATGTATTCCAGATGAATATTCTTCTTTTGCACATGATCTCTAATGAAATGATGTCTGATATCAATGTGCTTCGTTCTGGAATGGAGTACTGGATTATGCGATATAGCAATTGCACTGGTATTGTCACAAAATATGGGTGATTCAGAAGCTTGAACTCCATCGTCTTTAAGTTGTTGTTGTATCCAAAGCATTTAAGAACAACAGCTTACAGCAGCAAGATACTCTGCTTCTGCAGTAGACGTGGCTATGGAAGTCTGCTTTTTGCTAAACCAGGAGATCAACCTGTCACCAAGAAATTGACAAAAACCACTTGTGCTTTTCCTATCCAGTTTACATCCTGCATAATCAACATCTGAGTATCCAATAAGATTAAACGATGAGTCCTTGGGATACCAGAGGCCTACATTTTGAGTACCCTTCAAATATTTTAAAATTCTTTTACTAGCAATGAAATGTGATTGTTTAGGATTTGATTGAAATCTAGCACAAATGCAAACAGCAAACATAATATCGGGTCTACTGGCGGTAAGATATAACAATGAGCCAATAAGACCACGATACTGAGTTACCTCTACTGGAGTTCCCCCTTCATCTTTATCAAGTTTGGTAGACGAGCTCATAGGAGTGGAAGCAGCAGAGCATGCTTCCATCCCAAACTTTTTCAGTAGTTCCTTTGTATACTTAGCTTGATTGATGAAGATTCCAGTATTAAGTTGCTTGATTTGAAGTCCTAGGAAAAATGTTAATTCTCCCATCATGCTCATCTCGAACTGTTCCTCCATTAACTTGGCAAACTTTGCACATAATTTGGGGTTAGTTGACCCAAATATAATATCATCAACATAAATTTGAACTAATAATATGTGCTTGTTTTTTACTAGGGTAAACAAAGTCTTATCCACGGTACCGACGGTGAAATCATAATCAATAAGAAATTGTGAAAGTGTGTCGTACCAAGCCCTAGGTGCTTGTTTCAGACCATACAATGCTTTATGTAATTTAAAAACATGATGCGGTAATAGATGATCAGAAAAACCTGGAGGCTGTTCAACATAGACTTCCTCTTGTAGTAGACCATTGAGGAACGCACTTTTCACATCCATCTGATACACTTTGAAATTTCTAAAAGCAGCAAAGACTAAAAATATTCTGATAGCTTCGAGCCTAGCTACTGGTGCAAAGGTTTCATCATAGTCTATTCCTTCTTCTTGTCTGAATCCTTGTGCAACCAGTCTTGCTTTGTTTCTGACAACTGTTCCTTCTTCATTTAGTTTGTTTCTAAATACCCACCGGGTTCCAATGACAGCTTGGTAAGATGGTCTAGGTACTAGAAACCAAACTTTATTCCTCTCAAATTGATTCAGCTCTTCTTGCATAGCTTCTATCCAGTTGGTAGCCAGAAGAGCTTCTTCAATCTTCTTGGGTTCATCTTGAGAAATAAAAGCAGCATGCATGTATTCATTCATCATCTGTCTTCTTGTCCTTAGCGGAGCTGTTGGATTTCCAATCACCAAAGATGGAGGATGAGATTTTCTCCAAATAAAAAGATTTAGATTATCTTTATGTAAAGCAGTAGATTGTTCTGGAATATCAGCTGCTGGTTCTGGAATGTCAGCTGCTGGTTCTGGAATGCATGAATGTCTGGTTCTGAATTTTGAATGTCCTTGACACTTGCTTCTGCATCATCTTCACTGTCTAGTTCCAGATGAACCCTGTCTAACCTGTTACTTAGATTAGATATGTTAGTAATCTCGGGAGCACTGCTGTCTTCATCAAAGACAACATGAATAGATTCTTCAACATTGAGTGTTTTATTATTGAAAATTCTAAATGACTTACTAACTGCTGAATATCCAAGAAATAATTATGCGTCAGATTTTGAATCGAATGCAGCTAAATGATTTTTATCCTTATTATGCACAAAGCATCTACAACCAAAAACATGAAAGTAAGATACATTCGGTTTACTCCCTTTCTAGATTTCGTAAGGAGTCTGATTATTCCTCTTGTTGATCATTGTTCTGTTTTGTGTGTAGCAAGCAGTGTTAATAGCTTCTGCCCAGAAGCGCTGAGAGATGTCTGCATCTGCTAGTATTGTTCTAGCAGCTTCTTTAAGTGTTCTGTTTCTTCTCTCAGCTACTCCATTTTGTTGAGGCGTCCTGGCAGCTGAATATTCATTATGAATGCCCTGTTCATCTAGATAAACCTCAAGAGTCTTGTTAGTAAATTCAGTACCTCAATCACTTCTGATTCTAATGACAGAAACTGATTTTTCATTTTGAATCTTTTTCAGAAGTTTGATCAGGAGGCTACTGGTTTGATCTTTTCCAGCAAGAAAGATTACCCAAGTAAATCTAGAAAAATCATCAACAACAACAAGAGTGTACCTCATTCCCCCTAAGCTCATGATATGGATTGGACCAAATAAGTCCATATGCAATAATTCTAAACACTTTGAGGATGATTTGCTGCCTTTATTTTTGAAACTAGATCTTACTTGCTTACCAAGTTGACATGCAGAATATACATGATTCTTAACAAAATTTATGTCTGGCAATCCATCGACTAAATTCTGCTTTTTGAGATTGTTGATAGACTTGAAATTCAGATGATTCAATCTCTTGTGCCACAGCCAGTGTTCAACACTTAGAGCTGCAACTAAGCATGTAGGAGCAGTGATATGATCTATGTTCCATGAAATTTTGTAGGTGTTGCCTTTTCTAACTCCGGTTAAAACAGTAGAGTCACCAGCATTTTTAACTGTGCAAGTGTGCTTCTGGAATGCTACTGAAAATCCATTATCACATAATTGACTAATACTAATCAAGTTATAACAAAGATTTACAACTAAGAGCACATCCTTAATAGTGATGTTACCATGGATAATCTTACCCTTACCCACGGTTTTACCTTTTGAGTTGTCCCCAAAGGTTATCTCTGGTCCAGCACAACTCACTATTTCTGATAGTAGACTCTTCTGTCCAGTCATATGTCTGGAACATCCACTGTCCAAATACCATGTTGAGTTACTGATCTTGGTTTTCTTCACTTGTACCTGCAAACACAAATTTTAGTATCTGGTACCCAATCTATTTGGGTCCAAGCCTTATTAGTCCTTTTGGAACCCACATTTGTACAATTTTTGTACTTCGGGTATCCATGGAGGTGTGTGCAACATAGAGTCTGTTATTTCTAACATTATGCATCTTAGCATGTTGTTCTTCCCTTCTGTTTCTGTTGTCTGGCCTGTATCTCTTCTGAACAGGTCTAGAATTGTAGTACTGGTAGTTTTTAACCTTCATAGGAGGTTGTCTTCCTGAGTTGAATCCTCTACTGGATCCAGAACTCTGGTCAACTCTTTCCTTAGGTTCAACATAACCCAGACCATAATGCATCCTTCTGCTCATCTGATTTACATTCCTTTCAATTGAAGCAGTAGGTACTTCTGGTTTCTGTACCACACTGGATTTCACAAAATGAATGTACTTTCCTTTGCACATATCCAGTTTTGGCTTAGTATTCGTTTCAGAAGTGCCTTCATCATTACAAAATCCGAGACCACTTCTGTCTCCAGATTGTTTTTGTAACTCTTGCATCTTTTCGAGTGAAATAGAGGACTTATTCCAAGCATTCACCAGTAGCGATAACTTCTGGTTTTCAGAAAGCATCGTCTGGTAATCTGCTTTTACTCTTTCATTCTCAGTTTTTAATTTACTCATCTCAACTTGTAAATCATTACAGCTGTCTACTTGCAAGCAAGTTAACTTACTGTTCTGATTTCTTAAGTTCTGATTTTCAATCTTAACTTCCTCGAATGATTGAGAAAGTCTCGAATACTCTTCTACCATGTCGTGTAATGCTTTGACTAAATCAGTGCGTGTAAATTCATCAGAGTCAAAGTCAAATATCTCTCCGGATGTATAGGTTGATTCCGTATTTGCCATCAGACATTTGATCTCATCTTCATCACTGTCACTTGAATGGTTTTCAGAACCAGAAGATTCAGAACTTGAGTCTGCCCATTTGGACTTACTTTCTTCTGCAATCATTGTCTTTCTGTCTCTTCTGGTCTTTTTATCATTGCGTTTGACACCCTTCTTCTTCTGGTCATCCTTCTTTGGTTTTAGACAATCAGTAATGAAGTGTCCAACTTTTCCGCAGTTAAAGCATGCCATATCACAAGAAGGTGATCCTTTTTTGAAATTGCGGTTGGGACTTTGAAATGTTCTGTGATTCTTTCTCATGAATCTGGAAAACTTCTTAAAAAATAATGACATTGCATCATTGCTTATCTGTTCAGCGCTTCTCTCAAAAGTTTTCTCTATAGCAGTAGCAGAAGATGAACTTGGGGCAACTGTAGCAGTAGAGTTAACAGTAGCTGCGAGAGCTTTGGTTGGTGGAATTGCTAAGGGCTCTTCTCCACTTCGAACTTCAAGTTCAAACTCATATGCCTTCAGATCTGAGAACAAGTCATGCAGTTCTAACTTGTTTAGATCCTTGGAAGCTCTCATTGCCATCGTTTTGACGTCCCATTCTCTGGGTAGGGCTCTCATTACCTTTAATGCAACTTCCCTGTTGCCAAAATTTTTTCCAAGAGCTGAGAGTTCATTTACAAGGCTGCTGAAGCGTTCATCAAACTCATTCATTGTTTCTCCAGCCTTCATCTTCATATTCTCAAACTTCTGCATGGCTACGGAAAGTTTGTTTTCCTTAGTTTCTTCGTTTCCTTCACAGATCTGAATCAATTTTTCCCAGATTTTCTTGACAGTAGGACACATCTTGATTTTGCTGAAGGTATTTTTGTCGAGTGTCTTGTACAGAATGTCCTTTGCAACGTTGTCAAGATTGGCTTTCTTCTTCTCCTCACTTGTCCATTCATATCTTGGTTTTTCCAGCATCTGAGGTGCGCCTTCAGCAATAGCAACAGCTGGATTTGGCTTTAAGATCTTTAATGGTCCATCTGTGATGACATACCACATGTCATCATCTTGAGCTGCAAGATGGGCTTGCATTCTAATTTTCTAGTCGTCAAAGTTTTCTTTTGAGAACATTGGCATTTTGCTGAAGTGAGCCATGTCTGTGAAATATTTTTCAGAACAAGAATAACTAGCTCTGATACCACTTGTTGAGGATCGGATTGAGTTTAGAAGGGGGGGTTGAATAAACTCAACAGCAAACTTAATCGATTTTTCAGAATGATGCGCTAGAGTCCTGTTAGAGATAGTAGCAGATTCATGTTCAAGTTTAAAGACCAGCAGATCACAAGATAATGTGCGGAAACGATCTGTTGGTTAGTGGGTGAAAAGTAGTGAAACAGAAAAGCAGTAGATGGCACAAAGTTTGTTTCTGGAAGTTCGAATATGAATCTTCTACGTCTCCCCTTCTTCTGTTTCCAGAAGGTATCACTAAAAGACTTTGGTGAATACAGTACAACAATTGTACACACCCACTTCAACAGGACTTACCCTTCGCCTACTGAAACTCTTAGTTTTACAACTCAACTACTTGTAAGATCTTAAGTTCTGGAAAGAACTCTTTTCCAGTTACAATTTCTTCTATTAATGAAGTGAATAGCTTAAGAAGAGATAAATAAAATAGCTAGCACAAAATGATATCAAATGATCAAGTGTATGCAATGAAGCGTGTGCTGCTTTTTCTGTGTTGAGCTTTTGAGATAACTGAGAGTTCTAGCGATGCTCGAATGATATTCTTTGATTGAGATTCGTTCACTACTTGTTTCTTGAAAAGTTCTCCGTCTTCATATATAGGCTTAAACCAACGTTAAAATCTGCACGGCTCTTTTGACTTTTCAGTGATTCAGCTTTATTGCTGAAAATGGACCCTGCAGAATACATTAAAGCAATCAGTCTCAGTTCATACCAAAAATGGTAAGCTGTCTTAAATGTTCCCGTACAACATTTAATGGCATCAAATGAAGCAATAAATGCTAGTATCACGTTAATAGATTAACGGTAATATTTAAAGACTTGAGATACGCAACAATCTGCTAGTGTCTATTTCGGGTTTCTGGTTTTAGCTAAGAAGTCATTTGTTAATTAGATTAAGCAGTACTTGATAAGTGCTTCTATTGGTTTTAGCGCGGTACAAGTGCTTCGGTTTTTCTGCTTATTTACATCTACTGGTTTTGTACTAGCATCGGCACAACAAAATTAAGTCTAACAACATGACACTTAAGATATTATACAGTTTAAAATATTGGAGTTATATTTTTATTACTAACTATAATTTTTGGTAAAACATTAAGTTCGATCCTATAACATACTCATCATGAATGACATAAAATGTTTTATTCGTGTAAGTTAATTGTAACATTTTAGAACACCTATTAGTCAGTTACAATTCTGAAACTTGTAGATTTAGAACCGAATTTATAAACCGAATAGGGAAATGTCTTGAATTTCCCATGTGTTCATTTAGTATTTCATTTCAGGGTAACATTTCCTAAGCCCTTAATTATTTTAGCCACTCAAAATTGGTGAAATTTAAAGATCGAGAGCTAAATATCATCCGGGGAAAATATTTTTTTCAATTAATTTGTCAAATTTTGAGTTTTTGATTCATTAAGTTTCGAAGTTTGCTTATGGTATAATAACTTTTAATTTTTGATTATTTCGATCCAATTATTAATATGTCATCAGATAAATTAGTCATTTCTGATGACATATCAACATTTTCCGGCATTGTAGTAGGACTCCGACAAAAAATACAAAGTTAGCACACCAAGCCACTAAACTCAAACTTTGGATTGAAATCCCAAAAAAAAAAAAAAAAGAGTTAGTGGAATTATGTTTGATTTTGGAAGCGTCAATTATAAAACAATAATACGGGAAAATGGAAAGTTGAATGAAAATTGGAACTGCTAGGAATTTTTTGGTTAAACGGGATATATATTCTCTATTTTTTTTTTTTTTTTTTTTTTTACAAATTTCAATATACAATCGCGGAAAAGTATTTCAATGATATTCGAATTTACGATGTGTTGCATTTTTATGGTGTTATTTATTTATAGGCAAAAACTTGTGTGAGACGGTCTCACGGGTCGTATTTGTGAGACGGATCTCTTATTTGGGTCATCCATGAAAAAGTATTACTTTTCATGCTAAGCGTATTACTTTTTATTGTGAATATGGGTAGGGTTGACCCGTCTCACGGATTAAGATCCGTGAGACGGTCTCACATGAGACCTACTCTTATTTATATTTGATGCAGATGATGCAATTCAACGTTATTACATGATCCCGCATTTGTTAAAATTGAGGAAGCAGGGGAGAGATACTTTCATCCTCTCGATCTATATTAAATGTTTTCTTACACCTAATTGCATTATTATGATTGAGCAATGATCGATGAATTCAGCTGAGAAAAAATAACAAGATCAAGTTGTAATATGGTTGAATCGGAGTCGAGTCGGTCCCACATAGACTAATGTTCAATTAGCATAATTTAAATCAATTAACTTAAGTAAAACCAAACAATTTAATCCAATAAAAAAATGAAATAAGAAACTTTAAATTTAATTAAGTAACTAATTAATTTTATGTCATTCATGATGAGTATGTTTATAGTCAGTTTAACTTTGTCATAAATTATCTATGACTCAACCTATTTCACATAATATATGAAAATTCACTTAGCTTCATCTATTTTACCTTGTATATACTTATATTATTACTTGCTTGAAGGTTAATGTACTTACCATGTTATAATTTTTCAATACTTTTCTTTTACTAACTATAAGTTCAGTTTGTAAATTAAATCCAATGGAAAACAATCATTATTGTACTTGTATCGACTGTGGACAATGTCATTACAAGTATTTATTTCAGAAAAAAGTCGAAGAAGCAATAAGAAGATTTTACTCCAATCCAATATGAGCCGTCATCTTACGAAGAGTGCTTGAGATGGAATCAAAGCTTTTTTTCCCACTAGACCATGCAACTGATATTGAAACATAACTAAATATCAACAATATCCATCAAAACCAATATGCACATTAAATGAATAATATAACAGTTATCTTGTAGTATAGAGACTGCTTAGTTGTAAAATATATCTTGTAGTATAGATACTGCTTAGTTGTAAAATATATGCATAAAACACATTAAAAGCTGTAGATTGTGCTCTATGTAACCTACATATATGAAAATTGCTTTTCATTTCTTAATTCTGTGTATTTACTTATTTTTCCTTTTAGTACATCCACCACATCTGTAAGTTTATTTCACTTGTATCATATTGAACTTTACTTTTGTCTCATCACGAGGTTCGAACAAATTCTGTTCTTATAGTTTAATTTTTTTCATTAGTCCCTCATTATAGTATTCTAATCAGTTTTTTTAATAACTCATTTACTTCAGTTTTTTTAATTTTAATATATTACAATACTTCTTTTTTTTTTTCATATTTAATATTGACAGAAGTTATTTTTCATTTTTTGTTTTTCAAGAATTGAGGTGAAATTAATAAATAAATACAAACTAATTTATAAAAAAATGTTAAAAATATTGTTTTTAATATTATGTATAAATGAAGTTGATTAATCTCATATATATATATATATATATATATATA
>NC_133306.1:5831962-5853879 GCF_012295235.1 Primulina huaijiensis
CACACCTACCGTATACACATATGTGAGCATCGATGAGGTGTCACTCATCCATTGGATGCGCAATTTTTCTATATTTCATCACATCCAATGGGTGAGTGACACCTCATCGGTGCTCACATAGGTGTGCACGGTAGATGTGCATGATATCAAAACTATATATATATATATGAACACGAATGAATCTACACGCCAAAGAATTTTCTAGAGAGAGAGAGAAATGGCATCATTCGACGCTTTCAGCACGGACGGAGAATCCTCGGCGCGTCCTTTTGAAGACGGCGGCAGCGAAGCTTACGTTGACTATGGCGATTCCTACACTACCTTCTCATCCGAAACTCCGCCATACTCAGCTGCCCCTTATACTTCAAGTTACGGCGACGCTGAGGAGGTTACGGTGGATCACGTCAACAGCTCCGATCCATTCGATTCGAATCCTGAACCGTTTGTACAGTCAGGTCCTGTTCCGATCTCTAATGGCAACGGGAAATCGACTTATGACTTGGGGGAAGATGCGGAGGGAATGTTCAGCTCGGATGGCCCTGTACTTCCGCCTCCTAATCAGATGCAAGAAGAAGGACTAGCTCTTCGGGAGTGGCGGAGGTCATAATTTTTTAACTTGTCTCTGTCTACTTCGGTTGGATCTTTTTTTCCGTACTTAATTGGGCTATAATCGGTGCAAAGTTGAGGTTTTATTGGTTGATTTGTTCATTCTGTGACAAGTTTTCATGTACGATCTGAACAACTAGGACTTCGAGCGATTTTGAAATTTCGATGGAAACTGTTAAACATGCAGCTTAAATCCTTTTGCAAGATGGGTTTTTGAATGGCGGATTGGGTTTGACTTGGATGGTCAACTTTGTTTCTTGAAGATCTAGCTGCTTGAAGCTATTTTCAAGGATACGATCATAATGTTTCCACCAAAGTTCATATTCAGTTCCTTTTCAAAACTATAAATTGGTGATCATTTATAGGTTTAGCCTTTCAAACTAGCATGGAATTAAGAGTGAATTTATGACATTTGATTATCCTAAGTTGAACTTCACTAAAAAGACTAAAATTAACACATGAAACGGATGTATTAAGAAATAGGTATGTTGATCTATTAGTCGAAATAATAGCCTGAGAAGAAAATCTCAAGACAGTTGCTACTGAAGGTTTCGCCATATTCATTGTAAAGCGGTTGAGTAGTAGGAAGATTATGTGGAAATTATTTTTATGGTAAACCTAGATGAATCGAAGTAATAAAAACCAATTGTTTGATCAGAGTTTATCTGAGTCAGAGATTACTTTAGATATACCTCAATGGAATGCTCTAGTGGGAAGATTCTGTGGAAATGATTTTTATGGTAAACCTAGATGAATCGAAGTAATAAAAACCAATTGTTTGATCAGAGTTTATCTGAATCAGAGATGAGTTTTAGATATACCTCAATGGAGTGGCATATAAACATGGGATTCATGCAGTCACTTTGGATTCCATATCCACCATTCCTGTAGTGTAGTATACATCTTTTTAACAGACTTGCATAAAAGAAAAATCATGTGCGATATCAATGTTCTTACGTCTTGATACAGGCAAAATGCCATTCGACTGGGAGAGAAGGAAAAGATGGAGAAGGAAATGAGAAACCAAATCATAGAAGAAGCCGACGAGTATAAAAAATCATTCTATGAGAAAAGAAAGCTTAACGTGGAGACCAACAAAAATATCAACCGGGAGAAAGAAAAGGTTCAGTTTTCAGTATTATCACCTTGATTTACTCTTGTTGTTTTTGTTTCTTTTTCAGTATTATCACCTTGATTTACTCTTATTGTTTTTGTTTCTTTTTCAGTATTATCACCTTGATTTACTCTTGTTGTTTTTGCTTCTTTTTCAGTATTATCACCTTGATTTACTCTTGTTGTTTTTGTTTCTTTGCCTCAAAATTAGAAGATATTGAATGAAAAATTTCCTCGGCATTCTATATTGAACAGTTATACCTAGTCGGTCAAGAAAAATTCCACAAAGAGGCTGATAAACAGTATTGGAAAGCCATAGCGGAGCTCATACCTAACGAGGTTCCAAATATCGAGACAAGGGGTAAAAAGAAGGATCAAGACAAGAAACCATCAATCTCGGTCATTCAAGGGCCTAAACCTGGAAAACCAACCGAGCTTTCAAGAATGCGAGGAATATTAGTGAAGCTTAAGCACAATCCACCGCCTCATATGTTACCACCTCCACCTCCACCTCCCCTTCCCCCACCTGCTCCTGCTAAGGATGGAAAAGGTGGGAAAAATGCTAAAGACTCTAAAGAGCCAGGTTTACCTACAAAAGATCCTGTTTCAAATGGTGTACCACAAACATCAGAACCTGTTGCGCCAGCCAAAGAAAGTCCTGATAGCTAATTTTTTTCCCAAGAATTTATATACTCTTTACCCCCATGTTTTAAATATTGTTACTTTTTATTCGTAAATTTTCTTTTCTTAATGTGCCCCGTTTGAATTGTTTGCCATTTTGATTTCTAGCCCAGGCAAGTTTCACACCTTTTGTGTAGTAATTGTTTGTTGAACATATGTTTATGTTGTAATAATATTTAGCCTTCTTTCCGGATTTGAGAAGCCAGCTGAAGATGTTATCCACTCCATTACGTGTAGCCCCAATCAGAACCAGGTGAGTATCATTCTTGATTTTCTACAGCAGGATAGCCATATAAACTAATTGTTAAGAGAATTTGTCTAGTCAGTGGAAAAGCCCGACAGTTTCCATTAATAACCAATTATTGAATTTTTAACCTGCTGCTTTGTCGAATAGGCGGGTCGGGTTCGATGTTTCCTGAACCTCCCAAATAGCAGGTCGCTCCCCGTGGGTTGTGACAGGTTAACCCGTTCTGTCAAATAGATGGATTCGATTGTCAATATCTCAACCGGTCCAAATGGTTGGCTGGATGCCTTAATGTCTCGTTATGACAACTTTATTTATGTGGATATGAATTTGTGGAGAAAATGAAAACATTTAATACACCTGCGTCTCGCATAGGATGGATCATAGAGTTTACATTCAATTTGTGGACTTTTCTTACCGACCAACGACGACTAGCATGAAATACGTGTAATATACATTTAAACTAATTAGATATAATATAAATTAAAAATTTTGATTTTCTAAAAAAACAATTTGAATCATTTTATTATTTATCTGAGTTTAATCTTTTGATAAATTTGTTAAAAAATTCCTCTACCAATTTTTGAATTAAGATTCAATATCTAATCACAATTTTTTAAGAATCAATACCCGATAATGTTATAATTTTAGTTTTAACTCCCTACAAAACTAAATTTACATTTTTTATTTAAATAGATATATAATTTTATCTACAAAAATTAAACGTGACTTCTTCATCTAAAATATATATATTTTTTAAAATATTGTTTCTCAATTATCATTGAATAAAAATAAATATTTATTTTGACATATAAAGTATTTATTTTGGGATTTCAGATACTTGATTTGTGACACTTTGAATACTTCAAATGTGTAAGAAAATATTATATATCCGAACGATCACTATAAATTCAGTCATTGTTCGTAATTTTTTAATGCTTGAAAAATATAAGAGAACACTTTTATGTTTACATGATTTTTAATTAGTAAATATTTATCATGTAAATATTAAATATTTTATTATGTGTTAAATGCTTTTAATTATTTGCTACGAAATATGCATGTTTAAATTGTGAGGTTTTATATAAAGGTTAGTTTTTATATTTGTCAAGTTATGTGCATGATTCTGAAAACGAAGGGAAACGATGCTAGTCAACGAACAAGATTTATAGATTTTTAAGAAAAGTTTATGCCTGAGTTTTTATAAAAAAAAATATGTAAGATGTTATTTTTAAGTTTAAGGTATGAAAAATGAAAAGTATTTTAAACTGTTTATTCTAGTGTCTTTTTCATCTACCAAATTGGTCCCTATTATGAGGTTCAGATACTTGATTTCGCTATTTGAATATTCCAAATGTGTAAAAATATATATTATATTTTCGAACAATCACTATAGATTTAGTCATTGTTGGTCTTTTCATGAAAAATGTATTAGAATGACTTCTTCGTGTCAATTTATTTTTAAAAAAAATATAGTTCATCACTCATCATAAAATAAGATTAAATACTTATTTTGACCTATAAAATATATAATTTGGAGTTCCAGATGCTTGATTTTGCTATTTGAATACTCCAAATGTGTAGAAAAATACTTGAGTTTCAAGTAATATTAAGTAAATTTTGATTATATAATTTGTAAAGTTAAAATATAATACTTAAATTGGTACAAAGATTATCTAATTCGAGTCTACAACTACTTGATTTTTCTCTCTAAATACTCATATTCAATTATTTGGAGATATCAAAATATAGTTTGAAGTTAATACTGAGTGGCATTGTTGATGACATTCGTGAAGTAAAAAATTGATACCTAAATTAATACAAATAAGACATAATTCGAGTCCACAAATACTAGATTTTATCCTTTAAATACTCAAATTCGATTATTTGAGGATGTCTAAATATATAATTTGAAGTTAATATTGTGTGACATTTGATGGTGAGATTTATGAATTAAAAATGTGATACCTAAATTGGTACAAATAGTACATAATTCGATCCCACATATACTTGATTTTACCCTTTTAAGACTCAATTTGGATTATTTTGGGATATAAAAAATATAGTTTCAAGTAATATATTGAGTGACTTTTGATGTGTCATTTGTGAAGTTAAAATATTACATAAATTGATACAAAAAGTTTCTAATTCGAGTATATCAATATTTGATTTTACTCCCTAAACACTAAAATTCAATTAACTTTTTATGTCAAAATATATAGTTTGAAGGTAATATTGAATGGTTTTTGATGATTATATTCGTGAAGTAAAAAATATGATAACTATATTAATACAAATAATACATAATTCGATTCCAGAAATAATTGATTTTACCCTTTAAATACTCAAATTTGATTATTTGATGATGTAAAAAAATATAGTTTTAAGTTAATATTTTCTATGATGTCATTCGTGAAATAGAAATGTGATATCTAAATTGATACAAGGAAAACATAATTCGAGTTACAAATAGTTAATTTTACCCCCTAAATATTCATATCTGATTATTTGGGAATGTCATGCTACCAATTTTTATATATATAGAAATTGAAATTTATAAGTCAAAAGATCTCATGCTACGAAATTTTGTATATTGAAATCATAATTTATCCGATATATAATTTTTTTTATAAAAAAAAAGTGCCACTATGATTCATATTTTAATATAAAACAGATTTACAATATGTGAGACAATGAAACTAATTATTTAATAACTATACCATAAATTTATATTATGATAACTGATTTTAGAACTTAAACTAATAAAAGATTTTAGTTCTGATTTTGATTCCACTACTCTTAAGAACCATGGTCGGGTTTACTTTTCAAAAAAGTGTTGCTAAAATCTTTAAATTTTAATTATAGCTAAACTCTCAGAATTTTCTAAGATATTCATATTTTATGAGATTATTAATATATTAACATTCATAAATGTTATAAATTCTCCTAAATAATTTATTAAACTATTTACTTTAAATTCTCTGTTTAAAAAAACCCATAAAATATTTATTATTAAATTTCATATTATCATATTATTATATATTAGTTATCATTTTATTCTACTATTGCATATATAGTTAATTTTTTTCATATATCTTCTTGCGATACTATGATTTATTAATAATTAGAAATTACACTAAAAATATAATTACAAAATTATATTAAAATCATAAAAAACATGTAGAAGGAAAATTTAAAAGCTAAAACATTTAAAAATAAATTGAAGTAAAATTTGAAGTAAAAGTTCAAAAGTCAGATATTATAATTTTAAAAAAACTATGTTTTTTTAAAATAATTTTTGCATTCAAACAATATAATTTTTTTAAAAAAAGATGTATTTTATCTGTTGACTTCTCCAACAAAATATACTCATAGTTGGACCGTAAACACAGTTTGCTGGTGCCAGAAAATTTTAGAAAATCGATCAACGGATACACAAAATTTTACATTAAAATAAGACCTCTTATGTCTAATACAATGAGCTGCATTATGCAATTCAATTGAAGAACACACTTTTAAAAACAAAAACAAAAGTTCGATCAACTATTTAATTAAAAAAATGACCTCCTCATGTCTAGCAAGGTAATCATGCTTAATCGATTTCAAAATTTTCTATCGCATATATTAATATTTTTTCCGTAACGATGAAGTTATTCACTCTTAGTTCTCAACTGTAAAATTCTAAATCTCCTACTATTCTACGACGCATTCACTCAATGTCATTGACTACAACATGGTCAATCGTTGTGACCATGTATTTTGCATGATAAGGCTGTGTTTGCTCATGTATGAATGAAGCAGGATTGATGAATTGCCCTGCTTGATCCAAGTATTTGGTAGCCATTTGTTCATCCGGTGAATTTCCATCGGCCTGTGTTTAATTTCTAAGATCACAACTGCATCCTGATATCTGATAAACCTATCCTCTCAGATGTCCACAGTCATCTCTATTCCTACTTCCTTAGATTCAAGTGGTGAACAACAATTTGTCAACAATACCTTGGAGGAGTATTCTGGGCAAGATTTTATGTCAGCGATGTCGCTGATGCTCACATGTCAGCATCTGATGCACTTTAGAATCATTGAAGATTTTTGAAACACGTCTACCTATTACAACAGTAACTTTCGAAAAACTATAACAAAAGTGAAGGCTGCTTGAACACTGAAGTTGCTGAGACATGTGGCCGTGGAATTTTGACAAGGAGATATTATAGGTTGAAATATTATGATCATAAGACGACCAAACCTATAAGGTTGCATTTGGATGGAAGTATTTATCATGGATGTATTTCAAATTCATCACAATTAATATAATTATCATGCAGAGGAGTAATCTCACCTTCTCTCTACTATTCGGTGTAAATACTGGCTTCGCTACTCGGTGATCAATTTATCCAGTGATGACTGAGGAACTCTGAGACCAACCCATGTTGTCTGAGTTCTTGGAAAGTTGTGAGTGTAAAATATACCAACATGGCAAAATCTTCAAATCACAATGTCCACCAAAAATGCCAAGAACGTCTGGTTGTCATCATCACAGAAATTATTATGACATTTTTTATCGGATTTTTATGGTAGAATCACCAAGATTTATTTCACGAGGTTATTATTACAGCTCAACTATCATCAGATGTAAAATGACTTCAAAAAATGAGAAAAATAGCAAAAATAAAAGTTTAGGAGCAAAAATTTGACAAGGACCGTATGAATTGCCCTGATATTATTCAATCCACAGCTAACCACACCAATGTTGTCACGCCCCGAGCCCGGGCCCGCGCCTGTGTGACTGCACAATGGGTCCCTATAGCGACTACTTCGTATTCGTACTCGCTTTACGAAAATGATTAACTCAAATTGTTATAGCTCCCGTCATGTAGCAAAATACCCCGCAGGTTCAAGAGGTGGCTCCCATGCACGTAGCACTTTGCACCGCATAGCACTTATTTCTCGGTGTTCCATGCCGATGATCGGCTCTGATACCAACTGTCACGCCCCGAGCTCGAGCCCGCGCTTGCGTGACTGCGCACAATGGGCCTCTATAGCAACTACTTCGTATTCGTCCTCGCTTTACGAAAATGATTTGCCCAAGTTACTATAGAAGTCTATTGTAAGCCATATTTCTTTTTCACTGTCGGATTTGATGTTGATTAATATCTTAATTTATTTTCAATTATCATTGTGTTATGTTGATGCTATTTAAAGAAGAGTATGTCTTTTGTGTGACGGTCTCACGAATCTTTATCTGTGAGACGAGTCAACCCTACCGATATTCACAATAAAAAGTAATATTCTTAGCATAAAAGTAATACGTTTTCATGGATGACCCAAATAAAATATTTGTCTCACAAAATACGACTCGTAAGACCGTCTCACACAAGTTTTTGCCTTTAAAGAAAATATATATGACTTATGATTTTTCTAAGTTTTAACTTTTTTTTAGATTTCAAATAATATTTTTTCTTTTTCATTTAAATAGAAATGTAAACATAATTGTTATCATTTATTATTATTAGAAATTATTCGATTGAGTGAAATATTGAGTTGCTAATTGATAGATTTTTAATATCATTGATTTGATAAAAAAAAAATAATTGAGAAAATATGATGTATTTGAAAAAATAAAAATATAGTTATTTCTTGATTCTTGATTATCTTCATTTCTTCTTTTTTTCATCTCATTTTCTTTTGAAACATGATTGTAAATCAAAGTTCGTACCAATGAATAATTAGATTATAACATCGAAGTGAATGTCATTTTTTAAAAATATAAACTATCTAAGTAAAGAATTTAATTTACATTTTAGATTTGATATATATGTGTGTGTGTTCATCTTTCTCACACTTAATTATTTGTATTTAGACATGATAAGATAATATAGACTTATATCTTCTGATTTTTTATAATTGATTTGTCTGTTTCGAATTAGTGGATGCTGTCAAAGGTAGTGGCGATGTAAATATTGAACCTCGAGATGTAACTCTGAAATTAAACTGACCAACCGAAAACAAAAAAAGAATAAATTTCAAAGTTAAATAGACAAATGACAAGATAATCATATTAATGTCTAAAAACAAACCTATAGTGATACCAAAAGATGAACCATAAAGTATACCAAAAAACAAACACAAGACATGTGAGTAATTTAGTAAATAAACAATGATATCGACAAAAATTTGCTTGGTTTTTTTTTTTCAACTAATGCATATTCTTCTTCTTAGTATTCTTATAACGTAGATATATTTACATATATTTTTTTCATTGTATTATAATTTCATATGATGATTCAGGTAATTTGAATCATTTTTTTGTCAATCAAATATCAATATAGATTTCTCAACGTGATATTGTATTGTTTTTCTTCATTTTTTCCCAAACAATTAAAATTTCTATAAAATGTGTTCAAATTGTTTTTTCCCGAGATTGGATATGCAAAATTGTTTAATTTATTTTAAATTATCACTATGTTAAGTTGATATTATTTAAAAAAAATTATGACTCCTATGATTTCTCTATGTTAAATTTTTTTAGATTTTAATTCAGAGTTTTTCTTTTTCATTCAAATAGAAATGTATATATAATGATTATTCTTTTTTATTATTAAACAATTATACGTTGAAGTGGAATATTGAGCTGTCAATTGATAAATTTTTTTAGACAAAAACTTGTGTGAGACGGTCTCACGGGTCGTATTTGTGAGACGGATATCTTATTTGGGTCATCCATGAAAAAGTATTATTTTTTATTGTAAATATGGGTAGGGTTGACCGGTATCACAGATTAAGATCTGTGAGACGGTCTCACATGAGACCCACTCATTTTTTTAATATCATTGATTTCGTGAAAATGTTATGTATTTCAAAAAATAAAAAAATATTTATATTTTTTGTTTCTCAATTATCTTCATTCCTTCTTTTTTCCCTCTCATTTTGTTTTGAAACATGATTGTAAATCAAAGTTTGTACCCTAAATAATTGGACTATGACGTCGAAGTGAATTTCATTTCTTAAAAATAGAAATTATACAAGCAAAAAATTTAATTTATATTTTAGATTTAATATATAGATTTGTGTTCATCTAAGCAATCATACGTTGGAATAAAATATTGAGTTGTCAATTGATAGATTTTTTAATATCATTGATTCGATGAAAATATTGAGAAAATATGATGTATTTCAAAAAAAATATATAATTATTTCTTAAATCTTAATTCTCTTCATTCAGTCTTTTTTTCATCTCATTCTATTTTAAACATGATTGTAAATCAAAATTCATATCTATGAATAATTGGATTATGACGTCGAAGTGAAATTCATTTCCTAACAATAGAAACTATAAAAGTAAAAAATTAATTTATATTTTAGATTTTCCATATAGATTTGTGTTCATCATTCTCACCCATTATTATTTGTATTTAGACTTCATAAGATAAAATAAGATGGACTTATATCATTTGATTTTATATAATTGATTAGTCTGTTTCAAATTAGTGAATGATGTCAAAGGTAGTCATCTTCCCTGCATTCAGAATACCAATAATGTTTATCCGGGACTGTTAGATAAGTGATGAGTAGTGAATTAAAGGAAGTGAGAAATGTCCCACATTGAGAAATGAGCCAAGTATAGTCTTTCTTATTAGCTCCAAGTTTGAGCTAAGGGTTTGGGTCTCAATGAGCACAAGAATTTTTTGGCAGGAGAAGACGCTGATAGGCTACGTCTCGGTGAAAGCCACGAGCATGCGGCCGGCCCAGTGCGGTGTGGTTACTTGACCATATTAATCTTTTTTTGTGTCTCTTCCAAACCCAGTGCGTCCAAAAGTTTGCACCTTCCAGTCCGAACCAGTGCGTCTCGTCTGAATGTCCTTTATCACATATGGGTGCGTCCCCTTGATTAATAGAAGGGTGCGTCCCATGACTTATCACAACTAGTGTCTGGTGACTCACTGTTTAAATAATCCCTCTACAGGCATTCATCATATACTTTCGCATACATTTCGTTGCATTCTTATCCTCCGGAACTTGAAAGTTCAGGCATATTATTTTTCGCTGACATCCAGAACTTGTAGTGCTGTATTTCTGGATCGGTGGTGTTGTATCTTAGGGACGATTGTAATTCTGTATAGCACATACATACGGGCAAATTCGTCTTGCGGAAAAAGGATTTTCCTTGCCTCAACTCATACTCGTTGTGCAACCAAAGATCAACATAAGGACATATAACAGGGACTTCACGTATCTGTTGGTGGTCGAATGCAGATTTGTTTTTGTATGTCTCATTGTGAAGCTAAAATCCACAGATGCACACGTACAACTATGAGAGGCCATTGCTTTAGTTTCATCCTGAAAATCTTTGAAATGATGTTGTTGGTGAGAAATCTATATTTATTAGTCTGATCAGTATAAGCTGGCCTTCCATAAACCGATTCAACGGATCCGTTTTTGTCACCAAACGGTAGTTTTTTGTTTTTCCAAATTTCCATGCAGTACAGAATCATCTGGATTCATATCTGGAAAATTTCCATTCAGTACAGAATCATCTGGATTCTTATCTTTTACAAATAATTACAATAATTAAAATGTTACTATTTAAGTTTTACTAACAATTTTGACCAAGAATAAATAATTAACGATTTCTTATTTTCTTTTATGTTTTGAATTAGAATTTCAACTTTTTTTGTTCTTAAAATTTGATACGTTTACTAAATGATTTATATGTATATATAGTAATAGTGTTGTCAATTATGTTACTTCCCAAATAATGCACCCAAAACCAGTGATTAGTAAGTATTATAATGTCCATAAATATTTTACAAAATCTCGAATTTGATAATTGCCATAATGGGAGAGATTCCTCAAATCTCATGGCCCTTTCGGACCTATAAATCCAAGTGCAAACTCATCGTGCAAAAATCACCAAAAGCTTTTTGATTGATTTTCAATCTATGGCATCGTATAATGCAGCAGCCCATTTCTTTCTCTTTTCTCTCATCTTTGCAGCCCTCTTCATCCCCAATGAAGGTAATTTTATTATCCAAAGTGTTTCTTGATCGATATCTTTTCTATCTCCATTTCTTCTGTTTTATACATTTTCATCCAAATGAATCTAAATAATAATGAGACCAAAAAAGGTGACTAAAACACCAGAAACGACGACTACCCGTATAATGGGGTGGCTTAACATAATTTCGTGGGATGAACTTGATTTTTTTTTTTAACAATAGAGTTTGAATTTTCTCGTGCAATCGTCCCTCTCGTCATGTTATGGCATTCATATACAAATATTTTTAATTTCGATTAATGTGTCTTCCGTTTGAAACCATGAAAAAAAAACCGAAAGAATGAAAACCCAAATGTTTTTTTTTTTACCCTTTTTGGAGAGTGTTACGCGTACTTACTATAATGAGTGTGTCCCAATTCTCTAGCTTACTCAAACGTTTTCTGTCTTTTCTTATGTTGAATTTTCTTGTTTCTCATACAGGCAACTACAGCGGGGACAACCGCGCTGCAGCGGATGGAAAAATCGATGAAGAGAAGCTGATGAATACAGATGTCAGGGGGGACGAAGTGAAGGACAAGAAAATAAATATTAGCTTTTGCAAGCATTACAACTCATGTGGTTTTGTCAACGAGTGCTGGTGTTGTATTTGGGGACAAGAATGTTACTTTAACGAGCGAATGTGTGAAGCACATTGTCCACCTAAACATTAGTACAATTTATATTATGATGGATACATCCGTACTTAATTTGCCCAAGTCTATGAACTTGACGCTGTTCGCACCTCAGTTTTCCGTCTCATTGTTGCTCCTTGAACCTGTTATATAGATCATGAACAAAGCCAGGAAAAGTAAAATACAGTATAAAAAGAGTATTACGCCCTGTCACGAAATATTGTTACGAATGAAAATGAAAAATCATATCTGTATGATGATTCGGTTCCATTACCATCGTGTATCAACTCTGAACCCTCGTACGAGAAAAGGCGTACTGCATTTCGATAACTTATTTCAGCAAGCACTTTTTCTTCAACTTCCAGTAGGTGTGTGCAACAGAGGCAAGTGCGTGATGAGTGTTAGCCGGATGATTAAGGGTTCTTTCTGGCTGTGACTATGTATTTCCTGTTGGATAATTTTGATGCTTAATAAATGAAAATTAAGTAAATTAATCAATATGTTTGATTGGAAAAATTCGAAACAAGAAACGGAGCTTAATCAACGAATATTTAGTTCGGTGGTTCTGAATTAAACTCGAAACGAGTTCATCGAATGTTGAAAGAACTTCAAACGAGTAGTCGGAACATATAAGGGACGGAAACGAAAATAAAAAAAATAAAAAATAAATCGTGATGAACAGTAACATGCGCGCTCAGAGCGCGAACGCTCGGCAGCGCGAGCGCTGGCACGCACACAGGTGCGCCCCTTCGGCTGTTTTTCGTGTCCCTTCGATTTTTCTTGCATTTTTTCATTTCTTTGGCATTGTTTGATGCTTGTGATCAGTTATAATGGTCAAGGGACACCCTTATAAATGAAAGATCATGTCTTTCCACGTGAAAAAATATTAAATGTTTGATTATTGAAAATCAAACATACATACACATCATTTGCATATTTTCTTCTTCCTTCTTCAACAGAGTTCCTTCATTTTCTTTGTGATAAAACTTGAATATTTGAGTGCTCATTATTCAAAAGTTGTAGTTGTATCTTGGGAGAAGGTTGCCACCAACCTCTAGCACATTGTGAGGGGCAAATTCTTCTTAAGGAAAAAGTGTTCAACACTTGCCTCTACAAAACCTATATCATTGTTTTATTCTTGTTTTTCCTCTCAAATTTCAATACCACAAACAACATTTCCTTTTTCACCCGAACCATCATCACTATCCTTGTCAGTAAGCTGTTTCTTCTCAGAAACATCTCTTTCGACCAAGAACAGTGAATCTTGATTACTTAATGTTGGATGAGCATCATGAGGTGCATCTGTCTCCAACAAAAATCCTCTCGCTAGAAATGAACTTCACCATTTTCCTCGCCTTGCTTTCTTGCACCGAGTTCAGGGACCATCTCTGCCGAACCTAGATAAGAATGCAGCACCAGGCCGGTAGGAAATGGACCAGTAGATTTCAATATATGTAGAAGATCGCCAAAAGCACGGACACAGTAGATTTCTTGCTGGTCTGTTTAACTCTTTAGCGAGGTTGAAGCTGCTGACGGAAAATTTCAGCTTGATCAGTAAAGTCAATCTGCTTCCCGAAAGAACCTTCGTCTAAGCCGATCTCTCCAACTGCAGCTGAGGGAGTAGTAGCGAGATACTTCTTCAGCGTAGCAAGCCAAACAGGAGTTCTCTCACGAATAAACCAGGGATGAAGTTTAAAGTTTGGAATGACCCAAGGATAGCTATTATTCATCTCCTTAACCAAATGCCAATCTTTCTCGGAGACTCCATTTACAGCAAAATGAACACCACCAGTATCAAGGGCCTCTTTAATTAGTTTACAGGACGAGTTCAAAATTCTCGAATCTTGAAGGTGACAGTGACAATCAAAGACTTTAATCATGGATATAAAATATCTTCGCTTTTGCCCACTTTCCAATCTTCAAAGATTGTTTGGTATAGCTTCAAAAGCAGGAGGAAGAAGCTGCCAATGCAGTACCAAAGGACTGACTCAGGTTAATTACGGCAAGGCAAGAGGATGGATAGCCAAAATTAATCATTTTCTATGAAAAAATTGTCCATTTCCCGTGCAATCTCTTGGTAAATGTAAGTTTAGTAACAATAACACATTGAGTTGTGGCTAAAGTAGTGCAGTACTTGGCTGTCTAGGTGCGAATGAATCAAGTTTGAGTTGAGCTTACGAAATTACGACCACAAACTCAACTAAAGAAAATTAAAAGGGAGCTCTACGAACTCAAATTATCGAAGCTTGAGCTTCGCCAGCTCACTCATGACCTCAGTTTGGACTCACGAACTTTTTATGAAAATGTTCATGGGCTCAGACCATCAGCCAAGCTCGAAAAATATGTTTAATTTAGAATAATATTTTCATATGTTGATACTAATGACCTGCATTACATTTGAGCTCGAGCTCGTGCGCAAGTTCAATCTCGAATCAAGCTGGCTTCTCATCTAGTGACCTTCGCACCCTCTTTCATATTTATAAAAGATTAGAGAAAATTACAAGCACCTGATCAGCTTCCAGATGATCAGAGGGGAAACGGTGGTGAATGGCAACCAAAAATTTATAGTCTTGGCCCAACTTCTTTTTTGGGCCAGGTTTACAAATTTATTTATTTATTAATATTTATACGCACACACTCCATGGTGAAAAGAGGATCAAGACACTAGACCAAGAGATCCGTGACAATTCATCCTTTTATTTTTAAAACTTTATTCCAATTTCGTTTTTTAAATTTTATTTGACCAAAACCCTTAAAATCAATTTTATTCTTTTTTGTTAATTAAAAACCTTGGTTGATACACGTCAGTATGTAGTTGTCTTCTTGGTTCAATGAGATTTGAGCGTGGAGAGATTTCGTTGGGATTTAAAAGCACCTTGACACCATCTAACCTATTTATTTTTGTCTATGAAGATCAATATATAGCTGAAAATCTATCAGATGAGTATTGTAATGATCCAAATCTTTATTTGAATTAAGTACCAATTGAGAAATTATTTAAGAGTTATTAATTAAGCATTATTAAATAACTGATTAATTGATTATCAACATGTTTGGATCCATCAAATTTAAAATGGACAATCCAATCTACTTCAGATTACATTATCCGAAAAATCCGACTAGACGAATGAGATTATAACACGTGACAGATAAAATTAAGTTAAGATATTCTGAACTAGTACGGATGCAGCTTATAAATGTAAGCTAATTTCATTTGTTTCCTACACCGCTTTCCCTCAGCTACTCTTTCTCGAGTCAAGCCGTATACTTTAGGTTTTCTAATCAGTTTCTAGGGCAGTTTAGTATCGAAAAGAAGGGATCGACGAACCAAGACACGCAGATCGATACATCATCAGCGGGCTGATGATGGACACGAATATAATTCTAAAGCCTTAAATAGTTATTTAAAGATAATTAGAGAGAACTTTGAAGCATATTTAGTAATTATAGATATGGCATGATAGTGATTTCAATATGTTGGTATTGTCTAGGTTCAGACGAGTAAACTTTCTGTCAGATTGTTTTAGTGAGATACGTGATATACTCACTGAGATATCTAAGCGTAGTATATACGCTTATATACTACATATTTAATAGTTTCACGATACATGTTTTATTGTTTTAACATATTATGCATGACATATCACGTTGGTCGTGATATCTTTTGAGATATACCTTGTTTGCTGGGGACGTTCAGCTTTGTTCTGTATTGTGGACGGTTGGGTATCGAGAGCTACAATGTCCGACGGGACCTGCGGGCTCTGATAATCCTGAACAGTGTATGTCCACGTATTGATGAAGAGTGTCGAAGCCAAAACATGCCTATGGCAAATCAGAGACTACACACTCATGCATCTGTAGATTGAGAATGAGATTCTTGACTTGATCATTGATATCCGAGTATATAACATTTCACATGCATCATATCAGTTTGTATACTCGTACATTGTCGTATTGGACGATTTTCGCTCGCGTCCTTGTTTTCATCTTAGTCACCTCATTCCACGTGGCAGGTCTTCAGTTGGACGGCCATGACAGTGACTAGAGCATTTGGGTTTTCTGTGGCAATCTAGTGGAGGTTTTATTTGGTTCGTATTCTCTTGCGTGATTATGATTTTGATTTGGTTGTATTGACAATTAAAACTGATATTATTATTCTATTTTCGTTTGGATTGTAAGATAATTAAATTATTTGGTTTATTGTTATCAAGTTTAATTATATATATTTATTAATCTATTTAATAGTGACTCGAGTAAAAACGTTTGAACAATTTAAAAGTAAGTAATGGTATGTTGAGACAATTTCTGCATGGTAGTGACACTATACCAGATCTAGGTTGCGTGATTTAGAAACCACTAAAACATAATCATATAAGATTCTCATCATATCCTAGTGGGTGCTAAATCAGTGGGTGTTAATCTCACTGTAATAATAATAAAAAATCATATAAGATTCAATTTTTTTTAATTATTATTCTATATTTGTATAAGAAAAATAACGAAGTCAACACGCTAAATTAAATTTCGGGGAAACTAAATGATAATTCTATGTAAAATTGATTTTCATTTGGAATGAGCATGTTCTTTCAGTAGATGTTCGTTATATATAGTTTGTTGAGTATCACATTTTTTTTGTTTAGATATGATATAATAAAAATACTGTAACGCCATTGATTTACTGGAGATTAGAAGTTATAAAATTATTGAATATAATTATATATAGTCAAATATAAAAAAACAATATTTATAGGTTGTATCTGAATGAAAGATTTCAAATTCATCATAATAAATATATTAGTTTGTTTGGGTAAATTTATTTGATAATAAATTTGAAATATCAACTAGTTATTTTTTGAGTTATTGTGGTGAATTTCAAATTTATATAAATATAAAGTCATTTCAAACATTTTCTAAAATCTAAATCATTCAATTCAAACGTAATTTTAATTCTTTTAATAATATAGCTCTATCATTACATACATCAAGTTTATATTTGGATTGATTAAATCAATTGATTTGAATGACTATGTTGAGGATTAAATTCGAAATTGAAACATAAAATAATGTACTTGGTTAAACATAAGATATTTCAAATCTTACATTGTAATTCTGAACTAAATGGATACAATAAATTTGTGTTGTGTATTTAAAATCAAATCCACTCAAATCCTTCCTTCCAAACGCAACATGAGTGAAATTTAGAAGTATGGCAAAGTGTGGTGGAGAAGGAGCAAAACTAATTTAATTTTTTTTAAAAAATGAAAAAACTGACTGCGTGTCACGTCACTTGTTATGTCGTTGGCGCGTATGAGGTGCCTACAAAGAGATATGCATCAAATNATGTGTGTGTGTGTGTGAGACTGGTCCTTTTACAATGAAATCTCTTATTTTTAATCTAGATTTATTTGAAGTAATTGATTTCGGGTAAAATAAATCAACTTCTAATATCCACGGTTCAAAAAAATACAGTATTTTCCTCTCGATCCAGTTCACTCACTGTACTTTGATAATGCTTGGATTTCTGGATTCTTCATCTATTAATTGCTATCCAATCACGCGGAATCCATTTTGTCCTAGAAAATTTCCAACAGGGAGACCTCTTACGAGATTTACATGAAATGGATGAGGCGTATCTCTCCATAACTTCTCAATTTTCTAAGGTAAGATATTACATCATTCGTATATTTTCGATGCTACTAACAATAATTAAATTAATTATTAAACGAGTTGAAATGATCAAATTTTTTTACAAAAAAACAAAATCGAATTGATTTAATCGATATTTATTAAAATTGAAACTGAATTTCCAAATTAACCGAATCGAAGTTCCGAGCATGTTAGACCTAAGTTCACTAAGGTGAAAAATGATACAAAGTGCAATAAAAGTGATTTTTTTCCCCATCAAATTAATTGCTATAAATTGTTGGATGGAGATAAGAATTTGTATTGAATTAGAAGTTGGGGTCGGCTGTAAGACTAGTTAATTAGGCACGTTATGCTCCCAAAAGCGCGCAATTGTCTTCCACCGCCAATGTTTTGATGCTTCCGTGGCATCAACTGCTTCTGCGTTAGAAAAACTGAAATATATAGCGTCTCGTTTCTAAACATTAATTTATCTCAATTATATAGTCAAATATATAATTATATTTAATAATTTTTTTTACTAATATACTCTTATTTAATATGAATACTTTGTTGGAAAATTTCGATGCTTAATGAATGAAAATTAAGCAAATTAATCAATGTGTTTGATTGGAAAAGTTCGAAACGAAGAACGAAGTTTAATGAACGAATATTAAGTTTGGTGGTTCTGAATTAAACTCGAAAAGAGTTCATCAAATGTTGAAAGAAACTCAAACGAGTAGTCGGAACATGTAAGGGATGAAAATCGGAAAAAAAAAATAATAATAATAATTTACTGTAGCAGGCGCGCACATGCGCGCGGATCGGCGCGCATGTGCGCGCATGCGCGCGCGCCTGCCGAGAAGCTCTCGACAGGCGCTGCCGAGCGCTCTCGGCAGGAGCTGCAGAGCGGGCTCAGCAGGCGCTGCCGAGCGCTGCCGAGAGCGCTCGGCAGCGCGCCCGCGCCCCTTCGGCTGTTTTTCGTGCCCCTTCGATTTTTCTTGTATTTTTTCATTTCCTTGGCATTGTTTGATGATTGTGGTCAGTTACAATGGCCAAGGGACACCCTTATGAATGAAAGCTCATGTCTTTTCACATGAAAATCATTAAATACATGATTATTCAAAATCAAAACACACATACATACATTTACATCTTTTTGCATCTCCTTCTTCCTTTCTTCAACAAGAGAGAGTTCCTTCATTTCCTTGTGATAGAACTTGAATATTTGAGTGCTCATTATTCAAGTGTTGTAGTTGTATCTTGGAAGAAGATTGCCACAAACTCTAGCACATTGTGAGGGCAAATTCTTCTTAAGGAAAAAGTGTTCAACACTTGCCTCTACAAGCCATTATTTTTCATTGTTTCTTCTTGTTTTCCTCACATATTTGAATACCCCAATCAACAATCTTAAGAAGAATTTTGGATTTTTGATCATTTGCAAGAAGATTTTCAATGGCATCATCATCTACAACACCACATCCAACCATTGCACAAGGAGAGAAACCAGAAAAATTTTCTGGTGCGGATTTCAAAAGATGGCAACAGAAGATGCTTTTCTATCTCACAACCTTGAGTTTGTCAAGGTTCTTGAAGGAGGATCCTCCCACCGTTGCTGAAAACGAGACAGACACCAACATGAGGGCCGCTTTGGATGCATGGAACCGAAGTGATTTTATATGCAAGAACTACATCCTCAATGGACTTGACAATGCATTGTACAATGTGTATTGTCAAGTCAAGACCGCCAAAGAACTTTGGGATATGCTTGATAAGAAATACAGGGCGGAGGATGCGGGCTTGAAGAAGTTCATTGTTGGGAGATTTTTGGACTTCAAGATGGTGGACTCAAAATCTGTGATGAGCCAAGTGCAAGAACTAAAACTTATCTTGTACGAGATTCATGCGGAAGGAATGAGTCTAAGAGAGTCCTTCCAAGTTGCTGCTATGATCGAGAAACTCCCTCCATTGTGGAAGGATTTCAAGAATTATTTGAAGCATAAAAGGAAGGAGATGTGATTGGAGGATCTCATTGTGAGATAAAGGATAGAAGAGGACAACAAGAGCACCGAGGCCAAGGCAAGTAAAATGGCAGCAAGGGTGAACATTGTTGAATCGAGTTTCCAAGGGAAAAAGAGGAAGTTTGAGAAACAACCACAACAAGGCCAACAACCACCAAACAAGAAGAAGTTCAAAGGCACTTGTTATAACTGCGGAAAACCAAATCACATGGCTAAGGATTGTAGGAAGCCAAAGAAGGGAAATCCTCAAGCCAACATAGTTCAAGAAAGGTCGGTACCATTTGATTTTTCTCAACTAGATTTATCTGTAGTTATTTTGGAAGCAAATTTGATGGAAAACCCAAATGAATGGTGGGTTGATACTGGAGCAACTCGACACTTATGCTCCAACAAGGGGATGTTCTCCACATACACTCCATCGACCGGGAGAAAACTATACATGGGGAACTCCGCTACATCTGAGGTGGTGGGCACGGGAAATGTGGTACTGAAGATGACATCGGGTTTGGAAGTAACTCTTGTTGATGCACTTCATGTACCAGACATAAGAAAGAACCTCGTGTCGGGGTCTCTGTTGGTCAAACACGGGTTTAGACTAGTATTTGAGTCTAACAAGGTTGTATTGACCAAGAATGGTCATTTTATTGGAAAAGGATATCTCGATGAGAACCTTTTCAAGTTGAATGTAATGGCTATACGCCAAAATGTTGTTGAAAGTAATAAAGACAAAAGTTCTATTTACTTGCTTGAGTGTTCTCATTTATGGCATGTTCGTTTAGGACACGTAAATTTTAATACCTTGCAACGTTTAATGAAACTGGAATTATTGCCTAAACACAACGTCGATCCAACACACAAATGCGAAATATGTGTTGAAGCAAAAATGACCAAAGCGCCTTACCACTCGATTGAAAGATGTACAACTCCTCTAGAACTAATACACACCGATCTTGGTGATTTAAAGTTTGTACAAACTAGAGGAGGGAAAAGATACTACGTGACATTCATTGATGATAATACAAGGTACTGTTACGTATATCTTTTGAGGTCGAAAGATGAAGCTCTTGAAGCATTCAAATGTTATAAGACCGAAGTTGAGAATCAACTAGGCAAACAAATAAAGAGGGTTCGAAGCGATAGAGGGGGTGAATACGGAGCACCGTTTGATGAATTCTGCACATCTGTGGGTATAATTCATGAAACTACTGCACCTTATTCACCACAATCGAATGGCATTGCCGAAAGAAAGAATCGAACTCTAAAAGATATGATGAATGCTATGTTAATAAGTTCAGGACTACCCCAAAACTTGTGGGGGGAAGCAATACTATCGGCTAATCACATCCTGAACAAGATACCCCACAAGAAAAATGACAAGTCACCTTATGAATTGTGGAAAGGTCACAAACCTTCCTACAAGTACCTTAAAGTATGGGGGTGTCTAGCTAAGGTTGAAATACCAAAGCCTAAACAAGAGCGAATTGGACCAAAGACGGTAGACTGCATATTCATCGGATATGCACATAATAGTAGTGCTTATAGGTTTATAGTGCACAAATCTGAAAATGTAGAAATGAATACGGGCATGACAATTGAGTCAAGAAATGCAGTATTTTTTGAAAATATATTTCCTTGTAAAGAAAGGAAAGAAAATAGTTCTAGCAAGCGAAAATTTGAGACGGAGCATGAAGGTCAAGGACCTACACATGAGCCAACTCTAAATGAAAATGCTACACCATTGGAAGGCTCTTCAAAGGATCAAGAGCCAAGAAGAAGCAAAAGGGCTAGAATATCAAAGTCTTTTGGTCCAGAATTCCATACTTTTATGTTGGAGAATGAACCAAAAGACATACAAGATGCTCTGGCTAGCCCTGAAGCTCCCTATTGGAAAGAAGCCATCAACTCTGAAATGGATTCCATATTGCAAAACCATACTTGGGAACTATTGGATCTTCCACCAGGTA